>NC_084793.1:204146772-204449802 GCF_963169125.1 Humulus lupulus
TGTATTACCACTGTGTCTGGAGTTACAACTTATCCAGAGGTAGTTGAGAAGGCGCTCATAGCTGAGAGCGAAGAGAACAAGATCTGGTGTGATAATGCAGCCATAAGAGACTTTAGGAGGGTGGGACCTCCATTTATAGGTTCAAGTTGGGACGGAGGCCCCAGTGATCAGAAGAGGAAAGCTCTTGATGCCTTCCCAGCTCCAGGATCTGACAGGCGACCACATGGTATTTCAATGGGCCGCCAGGGCGGTAGTGAGGTCTGGAGGACTTATCCTGAGTGCCCTAGGTACAAGAGGTTCCATATAGGGGAGTGTGGGGCAAAAGCATGCTTCTTATGTGGAGTAGTAGGACATTTCAAGAAAGATTTCCCGAAAGCAAGAAAGGAAGAGCCAAGAAAGGTGGACAGCTCAGCCCCATCTCGAGTGTTCACATTGACTCAAGCAGAAGCTGAGGCTTGTCCCTCAGTAGTTACAGGTCAGCTTTTTAGTGTTGGAACCCCTTATACTGTTTTGATTGATAATGGTGCTACACATTCTTTTGTTGCTAGTAGAATTATTGATAGTTTGTGTAGACCATGTTATTATTATGTTGTGGGGTTCGGAACCTTATTACCCACTTGGGATTAGTAGTATCCAGAAGATGGGTCAGAACATTGCCAGTGAGAGTAGAGGGCAGAGAGTTATCAATTTATTTGATAGAGGGTAACGAACCAACTATTCTAGACCTTGGACCATTAATAATTACTATACTAATCATAAGAAAACGTACATATGAAAACATCAAAACTTAATTTAAAACTGTAAAGAAAATGTTGAATACATAAAAATGTGATTAGGATATGGGATCCCATTGTTTTGAAAATAAAGCAAAACATAACTTAAATAAATGGGTTACAAAAATCAAGTGCGGAAAATAATACATAGAAATCATAATTTAAAGACTTAAAGACTTCATCCTCTAATCGAACGCTCAGTCAATCGATTCCATCCTGCCTTAATACACATCCCCAAGCTACCAAGAACCTTTCCCGCCGCCATAGCTAATTTCTTGCACATATAAACATAAAGGAATGAACCTAATGCCCAGCAAGGAAAAACTAACAACATAAATCATATACATAAAATTATATCATAACATATGCTAAAAAAAACATATGAGAAACATATACTATAAGCATATCATAAACATATGTCATATACTAATACAATGACCATTATACTACTTGGGGCTTGTAAACTAAACAAGTCATATGCCCAATAGATTGGTGGGGCTTGCTAGTCAAGCAAGTCATATGCACATAAATTATTGGGGCTTGCTAGCTTAATAAGTCGTATGCCCAAGGTCTAATATCATACTATACATAATGTTAACATATCATAACACAACATAAGATAACATAACATATAACATAAGCATACAAAATTCTATCCTATTTTCCTTACCAATATACCAGTATATGAGAACAGGATCGGGACTTTGGAACACTCCAAAAAACCATAATAGAGAGGTGAGTATACTAAAGAAAAAGGGATGAAAAGAATGAACTACACCATCAAAAAGATACTTACCAAGAATCTTACGTTCAAGATCTTAGATGCCTAACCAAGAATAGAGAATACGAGTTAGGATTTGAGTAGAAGAATTATAAGACAATACAGAAAGGAACTAGAATAAGAAATACCTTGAATGCTTCTGTGACCGAGCTACACCTCGAACTGAAATATACTACAAACCTTACTTCCCAAGTGTTTATTAAGCTTATAAGGATAAAGCTTATATCCCCAACCCAAGTGTTTATCACTCTAAAATAACCTAGTAGCTTGTAGACTCTGAACTTAGCTTGATGAATGAAGAAATGGCTGGGTACTAGGTCCTATTTATAGAGTTCAAGAATGAAAAGATCTTCATTTAGCTTGAATAAAATAATGGCTTTTTAATTGAAAAATATTTGAATAATCGTTCAGCAGAGGCTAAAGGCTCGGTCAGAAAGATGCTGGACTTATTAAGAGGTTAAGGATTAAAATGAGCTCGGTTTAAAAAACATTTAAATTTTATGCTCATGGGCCGATATATCACCCACTATAGGCAATATATCGCTAGACTTCATATGCCCGAGGCTCGTCGAGGTTGTCGTGCGAAGCTACGTGTTTTTCGTATCCCCGTATGGTGATATATCACCCCCTAGAGCTGCGATATATCGGCATACGCTGAAATATTATACACGTAATTACACTTTTTCAGCCTAATTTGAATTGAGTAAATAGCCGTGACTAAGTCCTTTAACAATTTCAAGGCTGCAGGCAGACCCTAGGATATTCAAATATTACTCTTAATAAACTTATTCCTAAAAAATACTTAATTTCTCATTAAACCTATACAAGACAAGTGTTAATATCTTATTGGGTCTATCTAAACCTTATAATATAATAAATATCACCTTCATAATCAGTTATATTAATCAAACCTTAGGTTATAATTAATATTCTTAAACTATAGGTTAAACTTAGAAAATCTACAAGTGTTACTACGAGTGTCCACCTAAATCCCGGTCTGAACCAAAATCCATAATCATAAAAATACTACAACTATTACTAGCTATTACTATTGCTACTGCTATCTAACTAGCTAAGTGTAGTTCTTGGACTCTACAATTCTCCCCTACTAAAAAGAATTTCGTCCTTAAAATTTATTTACCGAATAACTCCGGATACCGGCCTTGTATGTCCTCCTCCAACTCCCACGTTGCCTCTCGTTCAGAACTATTACTCCACAGGACCTTGACTATAGGAATATTCTTGGACTGTAACTGCTTCACCCCTCTATCCAGGATGCTAACCGGTCGTTCCTCGTAACTCAAGTCTTTCTGGAGTGCTATCGTATCGTACTTGAGGACGTGAGATGGGTCTGACACATACTTGCGTAGGATTGAGATGTGGAACACGTTGTGACTATCAGCTAGGGCTGGCGGTAGGGCTAATCTATACACAACTGTTCCCACTTTTTCCAATATCTCAAAAGGACCTATGAATCGGGGACTAAGTTTTCCTTTCTTCCCAAATCGCTTCACACCTTTCATAGGAGATATCTTCAGGAAGACTTGATCTCCGACCTTGAATTCCACATCGCGTCGCTTGGAATCCGCATAGCTTTTCTGTCGGCTTTGAGCAGCAAGCATACGCTGTCTAATTAGCACTACTACTTCTTGAGCTTTTCTAACAGCTTCGGGACCGAGAAGCTACCTTTCTCCTACCTCGTCCCAATGCAACGGTGATCTGTACCTTCTTCCATACAGGAACTCATAAGGTGCCATCCCGATCGTTGACTAGTAGCTATTGTTGTAGGAGCACTCTATCAGCGACAAGTACTTATTCCATGATCCTCCAAAATCAAGTACACAAGCGTGTAACATATCCTCTAAAATCTGTATCGTACGCTCAGACTGCCCGTCTGTCTGAGGATGAAAAGTTGTACTAAGACTTAACTTAGTACCCATAGCTTGCTGTAAATTCCCCAAAATCTTGATGTAAACACCGATCCTCTATCCGATACAATCGTCTTGGGGATTCCATGCAATCGTGCTATCTCTTGGACATAGATGTCTGCATATTGGTCTGCCGTGTATGAAGTCTTAACATGCAAGAAATGAGCGAACTTGATTAGTCTATCTATCACTACCAAAGCGGAATCATGCTGCTTCTTCATTCGTGGAAAACCCGTCACGAAGTCCATAGCTATATCCTCCCACTTCCATTCCGGTACGCTAAGCGGTTGCAATAAGCCAGGAGACCGCTGATGCTCTGCTTTCACTTGCTGGCATACTTGACACTTAAACACAAATTCTGCTATATCCTTTTTCATCCTCGGCCACCAATACATTGCCTTGATGTCATGCATCATCTTGGTTGATCCTGGGTGAACTGAGTACGGGGTACTGTGCGCTTCTTCTAGAATCGCCATCTTAATCCCTTGATTATCTGGCACGCATACCCAATCCTTATATCTCAATAATCCTTGACTTGATATTGAGAAATCTTTGTCCCTGCCTTCTCTTACTGCATCCATATGTGCTGCTAGTGTGTCGTCACGCCCTTGCCCAATCTGTATATCTTCTAGCAGATTTGACTGGATAGAAAAATTAGCCAGCTTGCTGATAACTACCTCTATTCTGGCATTAATCAACTCCTACTGTAGCAGCTTTTCCATTCCGGCTAGTGTTGCTAAACTTCCATAACTCTCCTTACTTAGCGCATCGGCAACTACATTTTCCTTTCCCGGGTGGTATAGGATTTCGGAATCATAGTCCTTCACTAGCTCTAACCACCTACGCTGCCTCATGTTGAGCTCCTTCTGAGTAAAGAAGTACTTTAAACTTTTGTGGTCCGTATAAATCTCGAACCGTTCTCCATAAAGATAATGGCACCAGATTTTCAACGCAAAGACCACTGCTGCCAACTCCATATCGTGCGTTGGATAGCGTTGCTCATACTCCTTCAACTGTCGTGAGGCGTAGGCTATCATTTTGTCATTCTGCATCAGCACGCAACCCAACCCTTGCTTCGAGGCATCGCAGTAGACTACGAACTTATCTTTGGGTGTCGATACACAAATTACTGGTGCTGAGCAAAGCTTATCTTAAAGCAACTGGAAGCTTTCTTCACATCTATCATTCCAGTTGATTCTTTGCTATTTCCGGGTCAGGTTGGTGAGCGGAGTGGATATCTTAGAAAAGCCCTCTACGAACCTCCTATAATAACCTGCTAATCCCAGAAATCTCCTTACTTCGGATGCGTTCTTCGATCTTGGCCAATCCTTCATGGCTTCTACCTTTGATGGGTCTACTGCAACTCCGTCCTTGGATATAATGTGTCTGAGGAACGCCACTTGCGAATGCCAAAACTCGCATTTCTTGAATTTGGAGTAGAGTTGATGCTCCGTTAGTTGTGACAAAATCAACCTCAAATGTTCCTCGTGCTCTACTTCATCCTTGGAGAATACTAAGATGTCGTTGATGAACACTATGACGAATTTATCTAAGTAGTCCTTGAAGACCCTATTCATCAAGTCCATAAACGTGGTTGGTGCGTTGGTAAGACCAAAAGACATAACTAAGAACTCGTAATGCTCATAACGAGTTCTAAAAGCTATCTTAGGAATATCTTCTTCCCGTACCTTGAGCTGATGGTACCCGGACTGTAAATCAATCTATGAAAATACAGTCGCACCTCGGAGTTGATCAAACAAGTCGTCAATCCAGGGTAGTGGGTACTTATTCTTAATCGTTACTTTATTCAACTCGCGGTAGTCTATGCACATTCGCATACTTCCGTCCTTTTTCTTCACGAATAGCCCCAGAGCTCCCCATGGCGAATGGCTCGGCCTAATAAAACCCAAGTCTAGAAGTTCTTGCAGCTGCATCTTTAACTCCTTGAGTTCTGTAGGTGCCATCCGGTATGGTGCCTTTGAGATAGGCTCGGTGCCCGGTACTAATTCTATCGTGAAGTCAATTTCCCAAGTCGACGGCAATCCTGGTAAGTCATCGGGATATACCTCTGGGAATTATCTTACTATGTAGACGTCTCCAACCTTAAGTGGTGTTTCCTTTACCACATCAATGATGCTGGCTAAGAATGCTTAACATCCTTTTTCCATCATTCTTTGAGCTTTAAGAGATGATACTAACGGGCTGCGTAATCCTGAAGCTTGTCCCATGAAGCATAGTTTCTGGCCGTCAGGAGTCTCGAATGTCACCTTCTTGCGTTTGCAGTCAATGGTTGCACCGTGCTGTGCTAGCAAGTCCATGCCTAGTATTGTGTCGAAGTCCGTGATCTCTAGTTCTATCAGGTCTCCTTCTAATTCTATGTCCTCAATCTTTAACATTACGCCTCATACTATCCGTGATGATAGAACTACTTTGCCCGAAGGCAACTCGGCTACAAACCTAGGTCTAAATCTTTCACAAGGTTTGTCTAGTATTTCTATCATTCCTAACGAGATATATGAATGAGTGGCTCCTGAATCAAATAATACATAGCATATATTATTGAGGATAGAAACCTGACCTGTGACCACCTTATTGCTAGCATCAGCCTCTCCTTGGGTTAAGGTGAAGACCCTTGCAGGAACCATCTTATCTTCCTTTTTCCCTTTTGTCTTGAGCTGAGGGCAGTCTTTCTTTCGGTGTCCTTCTTGACCACAGTAGTAACATCCCTTGGTGTTTGCCTGGCAATCACCAGGATGTTTCTTCTGACACTTAGCACATGGCGGGTATTCTACATAACCTAGCCTATTTCCCCCATTATTTGTCCATGACTTTTTATCGTTGTCGGACTATTTGTTGTCAGGATGCCTTCTTTTCTGACCGTTATTGTTGTTGTTACTGGACTGATTGTTGCTATGGTTGTTGTGGCTGGACTGATTGTTGCTGTTATGGTTGTTTTTTTGACTAGTCTGAGGTTGATTCGGCTGTCTAGGCTCAGGCTTACTGGCTTCTTCTTTACTAACATTAGCTTGCAGCCTTTCTACTTTTATTGTCGTCTCTAGAACGTCGGCATAAGTAGTTTTTCCTGGGTTTGCTAACTTAACCCCTAGCTCAATCTTTGGTCAAAGTCCTCTAACGAACTTAGACACTCTCAGATAGTCAGTTGGAACCATTTCTAGTGCGAACTTAGCTAATCAGTCGAACTGTCGAGCATACTCTACCAGTGATAAACTCCCTTGCTTCAAGACAGCGAACTCCTCAACTCTTGAAGCGAGTACATCCGAATTGTAATACTTCTTGTGGAACAGCTCCATAATCAAGTCCATGTCATGGTGGTAACATCATGTGTCTGCTGGACTAAGTCCCACCATATCCTGGCATCTTTCTTGAGCAAAGACGAAATGTAGGATATGCGGTCCGCGTTACTGAGGTTCATGTGCTTCAGGATTGGCTCCACATTCCTTAGCCACTCTTCTGCCTAAAAGGGGTCTGTAGTCCCTTCGAAGTTTGGAGCGTGCTGCTTACGGAACCTCTCATAAACTGGCTCCATGTGCTGTACTAGATGTGGTGCGTAATTCGCCACTGGCCATCCTCCATATGGACGAACTTGTTAGGGTGCTGAGGCCATTTGCTATGGCTGTGGCTGCGGCAGAGGTGGAGGCTGAGTCTGGGTTAAGCCTGTTGTTGTTGTTGCTGCAATAGTTTCTCGACTTGTTGTTGTAGTCTGGCGATCTTCGCCATGTTGTCAGCTGGTGGCGGCGGCACGTTGCGGCTAGCAGTAGCACGCACTCCCTTTCTGCGAACTAGAGGGGCTTCGTTGTTCACTGGAGCAGCATTGGAGCCGTTTCCGTTGGTGCGAGCAGATCTTCGGAGTGACATTGCAGCAGAGTTCAAATAGTTGAGAGAAACATGTCAGAACTTCACCCTAATAGGCTCTAAGGCAAAAACTTAATCTAAACATACATATCTCGAACCTATTGATTATGACTTCTTATGAAAACTATATAAGTCATCTTTATTATTAGAGTGGGTTTCTATACTTAGAACAACAAGCCATCTTTATTTTCTAAGTCTGTTTCTAATCATCCTATATGACTTAATTCTCAGGCTCGAAACTCATCTTTGTTCCAAAGTTAACCATATTTAGGGAGGGTTGGGATCAGTAAAATCATTCCCACTACTATGGCCCCCTAACTCTCAATATAGAAACTTGGTTCATTGATTTGTATCCACCCTCACCGAACTTAGTCATTATTTATTTTATTTATTATTTATTATGATTGCGAAAGAAAATCAAACTCATACATGATAACCAAAATAACCATGATATTAATTTGGAAAATTAAAGTTTTCACTATTTACAACCATGAAAGAAAACAAATAATAAATAAAACAAACAATGAAACTAACTATCTAAAAATCGGGATCTTCTATATCCAATCCTTCATCTAGCATATCATCTTCTATTTCCTCATAGTCCTCATTATCATGTGCCTCAAAATTCCCTTGAGGAAGGTTCTTAAAAATCCTATGCTTTTGCTCATTTGTAAATTGAAACTCCATTTTTGAAGTGCACCTAATTAAGAGAAAATAATATATCATCGCTATAGGCAATTCATCTTCATTATCCATTGTCTCCCATAACTCTTCTAAGGCTACAATTATAGTACGATAATCTCTAAATAGTCTTATTACTAAAACGTATTGCTCTGTTGCTCTCATCATGATTTGCTTAGTTTCTTGGAGATGACCTGTTTCTCTGTGGAACAAAACCAGCCTCCGAGTGATTCTTTCTAGCACTCCTACGGTGTTTCTTGGTTCTCTAATTCTTTTTAAAGCCTTAATGGCTCGGATATCCCCATAGGTTAATGCTCCGTTCATTCTTAACTGAAACATAAAGACTAAACTTGTTAGCTATACATATAAACATACTAACTATAATCATACATACTTACTTGGCGGTCAGATTCAGAGCTTTGAGTGTGTGTATCGAGGAGAACTTCATGCGGATGAACCGTTGCTCTGATACCAACTGTAACTGTAACGCCCTACTTCTTTAGAGCCGTTACTAAGTGAGTTTAAAATGTGCTTCTAACTCGCTAATCGAGGTTTTAAGGTAAACGTGTAATTAAATCATAAATAAAGACATAAACTTTGAGAATAATCTCATTTATTGAAAATCGTAAAACATTTAACATTTGGGATCCCAAAATACTGTTTACAAATATTTATAACTCAAAATATACTCAAGGTTGGCTAAACGACAAAATAGGGTTCTTTACAAACAACTTCCAAAAATACCCCTGGCCGTGGCAGCCAGGAAGACCAGACAAAATAGGGTTGTGTTCTGTTGTAGTCGGGGAAGGTGATTGCTTATGCTTCACGTTAGCTGAAAGACTATGAACAGAGACTCCCCACTCATGATTTAGAGTAGGCGGCAGTGGAATTTGCATTAAAGGTATGGAGATATTATCTTTATGGGGAGAAATGTGAGATTTATACTAACCACAAGAGCCTGAAGTACTTCTTCACACAGAAAGACCTGAACATGAGACAAAGGCGTTGGCTGGAGTTAGTAAAAGATTATGATTGTGAAATCTTCTATCATCCAGGAAAGGCCAACGTGCTAGCAGATGCTTGAAGCTGGAAAGGTCCGGGACAAATTTTTAGTGCGAAGCTGATATCCAAAGAATTAGCAGAGGATATGACCAGAGCTGGCATAGAGTTATTAGTGGGCCAGTTGGCCAACATTACGCTACAATCTACGATGTTGGAGAGGATAAAAGAAAGTCAGTTGGGTAATCCACAGTTGACCAATATCAGAGAGGATGTTCTAGCTAGAGTATCCAGAGATTATACAGTGTCAAAGATGGGCTTGTTGAGATACAAAGATCGGATACGTGTTCTGATGGACACTGCTATGAGGCAGGAGATTCTTGATGAATCTCATACTACTCCTTACTCTTTGCATCTAGGCACCACAAAGATGTATCAAGATGTGAGATCATTGTATTGGTGGCCTTGGATGAAGAAGGATGTAGTAGAATATGTGGCTAAGTGCTTGACATGTCAACAGGTCAAGGTTGAGCATCAGAGGCCAGCAGCGCTTTTACAACCTTTGGACATCCTAGAGTGGAAATGGGAGGACATCACGATGGACTTCGTGGTGGAGTTACCAAGGACTGTGGGTCAACATGATTCAGTATGGCCTATTGTGGATCGATACACCAAGTCATCTCACTTCTTACCCGTGAGGACTACATATACAGTTGACTAGTACGCAGATCTCTATGTGAGAGAGATTGAGCGCCTTCATGGGGCACTGAGGTCAATTGTGTCAAATCGCGACCCCACATTCACTTCCAACTTCTGGGGAAGTTTGCAGAAGGTCGTGGGTACACAATTGAAGTTCATTACTGGTTATCATCCTCACACAGATGGACAATCTGAGAGGATGATCTAGATATTAGAAGACATGCTGCTAGCAAGTGTGCTGGACTTTGGTGGGTCCTGGAGTAGGTATTTATCTTTGATAGAGTTTTCCTACAACAACAGCTATCATTCGACCATTGGAGTGCTCCTTATGAGATGTTGTATGGTAGGAAATGTATGTTTCCCATTCATTGGGATGAGACAGGAGAAAGGAGATACTTGGGTCCTAAGACAGTTCAGAGGACCAATGAAGCCATTGAGAAGATTAGAGCTCGGATGCTTGCTTCTCAAAGCAGACAGAAAATTTATGTAGATCCAAAATGCAGGAATGTTGAGTTCCAAGTGGGAGACTATGTCTTCCTTAGAGTCTCGCCATGGAAAGAGGTGAGAAGATTTTGAAAGAAGGGCAAGCTGAGCCCTAGATTTGCAGGTCCATTTGAGATTCTGGAGAGGATTGGTTAGGTAGCCTATAGGTTGGCCTTACCACCGGCATTGTCGGTCGTGCATAACGTATTTCATATCTCAGCTCTTTGGAGGTATGTATCAGATGTGACCCATGAGTTGAGTTACGAGGATCTACAGCTTGAGGCAGATCTCTCCTATGAGGAACAACCAGTCCAAATATTAGATAGAAAGGACAAGGTCCTGAGGAATAAAACTATACATTTGGTTAAGGTATTATGGGGGAACAGCAAGGTCGAGGAAGCGACCTGGGAGCTGGAGTCAGATATGTAGAGTCAGTATCCCGAGTTGTTCATGTAAATTTCGAGGATGAAATTTCTATAATGAGGGGATAGTTGTAACGTCCAAAATTCCCTAATGCGGCTTAGTGCCTGGATTATGGGTCCAGGATGGCCATAATTGATTTAATATGCAATTATGTGATTATATGCATAATTATGTGAGTTATATTATTATATGATGGTAATTGCATGCATGTGGGCCCACTTCTTATTAGAAGGGAATTTTCGTAATTGTGGCCCATTGAGGGCATATTTGTATATTTATGTGCATCTATGTGATATTTTTGTGATACCACATTATTATGTGGATATGTTTGAGCTATTCGGCATGAAACGATCCTAGGATGCAAGTTAGTGGTTTGGTCATAAGGGGGTTAATTTCTGGGCTCGGGGTGAGCCTGGGTAAATTGGTAATTAGTACTTTACTGGGAATGAACGGGTAATGGGATATGATTAAATAAATATTTGAGGATATTAGGAGTAACGATAATTGGAGGACGTTAATTATGATTAACGGATAGGTGGGAAATGACATTTTTGCCCTTGGTGGCTTTAAAGTCTTTAGAAGGCCCTAGGGGCAATTTGGTCATTTTGACCATTAGATATGTTTAAAGTTAAGGAAGTCTGTGGAAGTAGACTAAGGCAAAACAAAGCTTTCCTCTCATCACTCTCAATCATCTCTCCCTGTCCTTCTTGGTTTGGAGTTTTGAAGCTAAGTGGAGAACTGAAGCTTGAGAGTTTAGGATTGGATTGCAACAACTGAAAGGGGTTCAATTCAAGTTTGAGGTAAGGATTTTTAGCTTAAACTTCAAGGTTAAACTATGTTTTTGAGATAGTTCATAAACTTGATATCTTTATTGTAAAATTGGATATTCGGTGATGTTTCAACTGGTATAAAGCATGGGTTTTGATGTTAGAATGGTGATAATATTGTATTAATGTTTGGTTGTGTTATTAGGGATTTATTGGTCATATTTGGCTGAGTTTGAATTCAGGAAAATGCAGGGGAACTGGGTTCGTGGGGTCAAGTCATGACCGAGTTCATGCAAGTCATGACTAGAATGCATCCCAGAGCCTCCCCTAGGTTCTGTCTAGCAGGCCCGCCGCGACCCAAATGGGCAAGTTGCGGCCATCCCCTAGCACCCCAGACTGGGGGCTCTCTGTCTTGGGGGCGCGTCGCAGCCCTTGGGGGTAGGTCACGGCCCGCCTGTCCCTTTTGTGCTAGGATGGGATTTTAATAAGTTTTAGGCGCAGGTTTTTATTTCTCTAAGCTCGAGATTGAACTACTAACCGTTTTAGTAGGATTCGAGGTCCCGGAAGCAGGATTTTAGTCAATGAACCTTTTATTACTTATTTTATTGATGTAATTTCATACTTGGTTGTGATTAGGTGACCGCTAAGGGGCCTAAGGACGGATCATTCTCAAGGGTCATTCTTTTATTATTTCACGCTCGAAACAGAGGTGAGAAAATTGCACCCAGTATGTGACATGCATGGTTATTGATGAGGCATGTTGAGTGCTCTATTTATGGACATTGGTTGCATTGTAAATGCCTAGTATCTTTGCTTACTTGTGAATGGCACTTATTTATTAGTCATAAATGACATTGGTGTTTAGTATTGGTCGTGAAGTTCTAACTTATCAGTCATGATCAACAATAGTACTGAGCACTGGTCGTATGGTATTGGCTTATGAGTCAAGAGCATCAATAGCATGTTTAACGCAGGCCGAAATGATTAGATCTAATCAACATGAGCATTAAATGCTTGACCAACCTATTGGTCGAAGAAAACTAAAGCGCTTGTCTAGTCTAATGGTTAGTTACTTAGAGCCAGGGCTAAAAGGCTCAGGTGACTGAAAAGTCACATGGCTTGGGGCACGGGACCCTAGAGAGACTTATCAGCCATCTATTCAGAGAGACTTATTAGTCATCTATTCATATAGACTTATCAGTCTTCTATTCAGAGGGACTTATCAGTCATCTATTCAGAGAGACTTATCAATCATCTATTCAGTTAGACTTATTAGTCATCTACACCAGAGAGACTTATTAGTCATCAACCCAGAAAGACTTATTATTCATCTACCCAGAAAGACTTATTAGTCATCATCTGATTAGGGTTGTAAGCCCTAGAATCATTTAATATTATTTGTATACATGCAGTAATAAGTTTTCTTGTTGAGCCTTGGCTCACGGGTGCTATGTGGTGTAGGTAAAGAGAACGAAAAGCTCACCCAGCCTTGAGTGGAGAGCTTAGGTGGCGATGTGTACATATGCGGCCGCTTGACTACCACGTCTAAGGTGTTTCTCAGGGGAACTAGGGTTCAACCCAATTTTTGCTGCTTAGGTCGGTGAGTTGTAACTTTTATACTATAATGACCATTTTGGATTGTAAATAACTTTGTAAACACTTTTATAGGCCCATGTAAAGTTTAATATTTTAAATAAAATATATTCATTCCTTTTGACCGAGATTTTTTTCACTCTGGCCTTTTAATAACACCTAGATGCCCGTTTACAACCTAATGACTCGTTTAGCGAGTTAAGCACTATTTAGAGTACACAGTGTGACGGTCTTGGGCTATCCAGGGCGTTACAGTCTCGGTGGGTACCATGTCCGTCGTGAACTTAGCCAGCTTATCAAACTTCCTGGCATACTCTGTCACAGTCGAATTCCCTTGAGTAATCGCGATGAATTTGTCCACCCTAGTGGCTAGAATCGCAGAACTATAATACTTCTTGTTGAACACTTGGATAAAATCATCCCATGTCATAACGTTCACATCTCTAGTTTACTTCACTATATCCCATCAGATGCGGGCGTCTTTCTTTAGCAAACTTGAAGCGGATGAGACTCGATCTTCATTTCCCAGCATCATGTGTTCTAATATGGACTCCACCGATCAAAGCCCTTCCACTACTTCTATTGGGTCAGATCTGCCGTCAAAGTTTGGCAGTTGCTTCTTTCTAAAGCGTTCATACACTGCCTCGTAGATAGGTGTACAGTCAGAATCCCGGATCCGTAAGGGCAAGACCGGGTAAAGCTGTCCAATCCTACACCGCTTGGGGAAGGTCAAGTGTGATGATTTTAAGATTGTGTAGGTATGGGACTACACAGTTGAAGAGGGCTTAAATGGATTGATGGGTACTACCTATATCAACAAGATGCATCTTCTTTTCGGTTGCCCATCACTTAAGAGCTCCAAAGTTAAGCATGCTTGACCTGGAGTAATCTCAAGATGGGTGACCTCCTGGGAAGTTTTCTCAGGAAGCGTCCGAGTGAGGACAAAGCACGCTAGAAAGACTCGTGTTGGTTTGTAGGGCCAGTCGTCTTTCCAGGAAGCAGCCATAGTGACGTGGCATTACAGTAGGTTCTGCCAACTGTAATAATTGTGCTAGAGAAATGACTTGTTGCGTCTCTTGTTGTTGTTGGCCTAAATTTATTTGGAACTCTTCTTCTCTTCTCCTTAACTCTGCCCTAAGACGACCATTTTCTCTTTCCAAATTTTCTCGAGTAGTAGTAGCTCCCGGTTCTTCCACTACATTGGGTGCTTCTGGCACTCCCCGGGCTGCTAGAATTTCTTCATATATGGGGGTGCCGGCTACTCCTCTTCCTCCACCCCTTCCCCTTCCTCGACCTCTTCCCTGGCCATTTAGACTTTCAGATCTTCTTGGTTCCTACTCCATGTGTCTTTTCTATTTCCCCAAAAGAGAAAAGTTGTAAAGGATAAGACAAACAAAACAAGTAGAGGTTATAACTTAGCCTATTGTACTACTGTCTATTAGGTCCATCTATCTAATAAAACTACCCTATTACAATTAAGTCCAACTCGGGTAAATGGGCCTTAACAATTGAATCTTCCATGGAGGAGGGCTAGGTTCAGTATATCGTACCCACTACTAAGGCCCCCTAACTTCCACTTAAACCCAAAAGATAGGAATTTTAACCCTTGCTTTAATAATTGTTATTCGTTTAAATTGGACCCAATCTAATAATGCAAAGCAAATGGGCTAACCCATAAGAGAGGAATTTAAACTTTACACTTTCATTTGAATAAAAAAATCTTAACACTTACTAAACAATGAAACAATAACAAAAGCAAATAACATGTTATATTAAAATAAGAAATTAATTACAAACTAGTGAAAAATTTCTAAAATAACATAAAATAAAATTTAATGATGTGTTCTTATATAGTCTAATCCTCCACATCGGATCCTTCTTCTAGCATATCTTGGGTGAAGTCCTGATAATCCTCTCGAGTGTAGATAAACCTTGAAGTAAAAGGAACTTGATTAAGAAATCCTTACCTAAGGTTATTGTAACGCCCTGGTTACTCCAAGATCATTACTGTGAACTTTAAATCGTGCTGAACTCGCTAAACGAGTCATTTGGTTATAAACGTGCATCTAGGTGTTATTAATAGACTAAGGTGAAAAATCTCTATCAAAAGGAAATGATATATTTAATTTAAAACATAAAACTATACATGGGCCCATAAAAGCGTTTACAAGTTATTTACAATCCAAAATGGTCATTACAGTGTAAAAATTACAACCCGCCGACCTAAGAGGCAAAATATAGGGTTAACCCCTAGTTCCTCTGAGAAACACCTTGGTCGTGGTGGTCAAGCGGCCGCATATGTACACATTGCCACCTAAGCTCTCCACTCAAGGCTGGGTGAGATTTTCTTTCCCTTTACCTGCACCACATAGCACCCGTGAGATAAGGCTCAGCAAGAAAACGCATTACTGTATGTATACAATATCAATTGATGATTATGATAATCATACTGGGCTTATATCCCTAAACAGATAAGTGAATATCACTTCAAGATTCTAGTAACCAACCTGGGGCTTGTAGCCCTAATCAGATAATATCAAGATTCTAATAATCATGATGGGGCATGTAGCCCTAATCAGATGGTATCAAGATTCTAATAATCATGATGGGGCGTGTAGCCCTAATTTGATGAGTGAAAAATGAGTAAGCCACAAACTTAAACCAGATGAATGACTATGGAGTCACAAACTTGAATCAGATAAGTGAGTGATGAGTAAGTCACGAACTTGGGCTCCACACCCATAGTCGTGTGACAATGCAGTCACCGGGGCCTTGGCCCAGGCTCTAAGTAACTAGCCTTTAGACTAGACAAGCGCTTTTGTTTTCATCGAACTTAAGATCGGTCAAGCATTTCATGCTTATGACGATAATGCTTATGTCGATTAGATTTAATCTTTTTGGCTTGCGTTAAACACGCTAATACCGTTCTTGACTCATAAGCCAATACCATACGACCAGTGCTCTGTACTACTGCCGAACTTGACTAATGAGTCATAGCTTCACAATCAATACTGACTCCATTGTCGATTCTGACTAATAAGTCAATACCATTCACAGATAAGCAAGATTGCTAAGCATTTAATAAGCAATCAATGTCCACATATAGAGCACTCAACATGCTTCATTAATAACCATGCATGTCACATACTGGGTGCAGTTTTCTTACCTCTGGTTCGAGCGAAAAATAATAAAAGAATGACCCTTGAGAACGATCAATCCTTTGGTCCCTTAACGGTCACCTAGTCATAACCAAATATGGAACTCTATCAATAAAATCAACAATAAAAGGTTCTTGACCTAAACCTCACTCCCGGGACCTCGACTCGTACTCAAACGGTTAGTAGATTCGATCCCAAGCCAAAAACTCTCAACAATTCCCAAAGTAGTACCTTGGAAAAATAGGGTAGCGCTACAGTGCTGCCCCCCTGGCGCCTAGGTGCTACAAGCAGGGATGACTTGCCCTGGACAGCGCTATAACGCCCTTCCTTGGGCGCTTTAGCGCTAGGACCAGGGTGATTCAGCCCTGGTTTTTCCCCTTCGAGTTCTCCACTTTCCAAACTTCATGAACTGACTCCAAACCTCAAGCAAAGTCATAAATGAACCCAAATACCCAATCTACAAGTCCTAGGCATCAAAACCCAATCAATCTTTGCTAAAATCTTCCTTGAATTCTCAACTATCCTCTCCAAGAATCCCAACTGAAAATCAGTGAAAAACAGAGTAAAAACCAGAGTTTTATGGATAGAATCTTACCTCAAGCTCAGAATTAAACCTTCTTCTATGGTGGAACATAATCCTAGACCCTCAAGGCTTGGTTCCCTAGCTTGAATCCTCAATTGGAGCTTCAAAAATCCAAAGGAAGAAGAATGAGAAATGATGATCGGCAGAAGAAGGAACAATGCTCTATTTTGCTTAAGCTTTCTACAGCTTTCAAGTTGATATATAACCTTAGGTCAAAAGAAAAAAAATACCCCTGCGTCATTTAATTCCCTCTTAAGGCTACCAAGGGTAAAACCGTCCTTTCCCGACTATCTCGTTAATTATAATTAACGTCCTCCAATTCCTGTTATTCCCAATATTCTCAAATGCTAATAAATCATATCACATTACCCTTTAATTCCCGGTATTGTTCTAATCATCAAATTACCACGAGATTCACCCCGAGATCCAAAATTAACCCGTTATGACCAAACCGCTAACTTGCATTCAAAGATCGTCTCATGCCGAATAGCTCGAAAAAATCCACATTACAATGTGGCCTCATCAATAAGTTACCAACATGCATGAAAATATACTAATATGCCCTCAACGAGCCAAATTACCAAAATGCCCTTATAATGAAATGTGGACCCACATGTATGCATTTATCATCATATAATAATATAATTCACATAAACATGCATATAATGATTTAATGGAATAATAAATCAATTATGGCCCTCCCGGCCTACTAATCCAACTATTAAACCTCATTAGGGATTTTGGGGCATTACAGTTATTAGATAACTGATGAACCAAGTCTCCTATTTCTCCATTTGGTAATATCATATCCTCAAATATTTTAAAATTTTGTGCAAACCTATCCATAAATATGTCATATTTATCTTCAATAGGTACATCATTATCAAATAAAACTTCATTCCATGCTATCCTTGAGTTTGGTTCTGCTAACGGTAGTTTGACTAAGTGCATGAGAACTGTGAACTTCTCATGTTATTTTAAAAGGGTTGTATGACTATCAATAATCTATTCTATTTCCTTGTGAACTTGGCTGATTCTAAGAAACACTCTATCAAACTCATTATCATACTCAAGGTATAGTATTCTTCTTATAGCTATAACTTTTCTAACCGCTCTTGAGTCCACTGAGCTAATTTCTGAAAATAACACAAGAAATACATTACAAACATATTTTGAAAACAATGTGTATACTTACTTGGTAGCGAGTTTGTCCTTTGTAGCTGTCATGTGTATTTCGTGAGAACATTGAGGACCAATATAGGCGTGGCTCTGATACCACTTGTAACGCCCTAATTTCTCATAAATTATCGAGAACTTAATGTTGGATCATAATCATAAACATTTCTCTTTTATTGAATGAAAACTTAAAAATAAGTATTTGGATCCATGGTTTTACAAATGAGCAATATCAAATAAAACTTTAAAAGAAACATGCTTTAATAAAAATAAATAGGCTCGCTTGATCTTCCTCGACTATATGGTCCTCAGGAGTACATCACTAAGCTCTTAGGTCCCATTTTCCACCGACCCCTCTACCTTTAATTTCCTAAAACAACAACATCATAATGAGTGAGCTTCTAAGCCCTGTAAAGAAAATACAACCAAGAGTTAGTCATATAATAATTTAATCAACATATCATAAATTTCACAAGCGTCATAACAAAACTTATTTATACTAATCATACAACATCATAAAATCCTAGGCCATATCATAACCTAAGTCATATTCATAAATCATAATCCAAATCATAGTTCATAGTCACAAGTCATAGGTCATAATCATAACTATAGCTCATAATAACAAGTCAGATATAATAAAAAGATAAGTTTTTATACAGGGGTGGCAACTATGCCCCAGACATAAGTCTGTCATACACCAGACATCAACTTAGGTCTATCATACATCATTGGACACCTTAGGTCAAGACACACTTACCCCTTTATTGTACCTGAAATGTTAGGTCATACAACAAATAAATTAGATCATAAACTAAAATACCTAATTTTCCTTACCAAATCCGGGATATTGAAGACAAGTGCGGGATCAGAACTCCTAAAACCAAACATAAAGAGACCATAAGTCTTCTAGAGAAAAGAAGATGAAGAGAATATCTAAACCATCGGAATAAGACTTACCAAAAACCTTATGTTTCAAAAAAATCAAACACCTAACCAAAAGTCATTATAACAAGTTAGGTTTTGAAATAAAAGGAAAGAATAAGAAGAATGAAAATAAACTAATCCTGAAGATTAAAAGTACCTTAGACAGCTTAGGGTGTCATTCTATACCTCAAACACTGAAATTACTCCAAAAGCTTACTTGCCAAGTGTTTAGAAAAGCTTTAGATTTGAAAGCTTTAACCCCAAAACCCTACTATTTCTCTCTAGAACGAAAATAACAGCTTGACGGCTCTGAAAAGTGCTTGAAAGATGATGAAAATGATTGAGTGAAGGGTCCTATTTATAGAGTTCAAGGAGTGAAACTAACTCCCATTTCAATTAATAAATAAATAATTAAAATAACATTTTTCACTCAACAGATGCCCAGAACTCGGTCAAAAATGTTCAGGAACAAGTCAAAGTTGTTGAGGGTTGTTTCTAGCTTCGGATTCCACAAAAATTCAAAAATGGCCACTGCAGCTGATATATCACCTCTTATAGGCGATATATCGCCTGCACCATAATTCTGAGAGTCTGTGGTTTCATTCATGCAAAGTCGACGTGTTTTTCCGTAAAAGCATAGGCGATATATTGCAAAGATGCCATATATCGGCTTATGCTGATATACTAAACCACGTTTTTCCACATTTTAAGCACACTTAAAGTTGTTTAAACTACTTTGACTGAGTAGTACGAGATCCTAGCATCTGAGGCAATGTTCTAGACCTCCTAGACTTATCCATGATTATTTTTATTCATCTAAAACCTTAAATCTTTAATAAACATACATGTGACAAATGTCACATTCTTAATTATTCTATCTAAACCTTAGGTTATAATAAATATTATTCCTAGGGCTATCTTCATCAATCAAACCTTATGATAAAATTTATATTTCTAAACGAAGGCTAAACTTTATAAAATCCACAACTAGCTCTACGAGTTCTTAACTAAATTTATGCTTTGAACTAATAACCACCAAAACTAAAATACTGCCATGTAAGATAATACTATCTAACTAAGTAAAAATATAAGGCGCTACAACTACCCTTCGAACATTGAAGAAATACGAAAGACAACATGACTCTTGCCAGGAATCTTCCCCTAGAGCAGTCGGCCGACCTGCTACAAACTCGAACAAACCGCTTCAAATGGGTGGAAAAGAAGTGGTTGGTCGTAAAAGTTCACAGCGCCACCTTGCTGAAGAAGGTCATTCCCAAACCCAACCACGCCGTAACCCAGGTTCTCTAAATATCCTTGAAAAATCTCATCAGTTTCTTTGTTGTAAATATTGTAATTTTGCGCTTTAAATTGTTTATCCCCTTCCAATCAAATTTCAACTATGCTGATTTAGTAAGAAGTCTATTATTTTTATTTAATTGGGAACTTGATCAAGGGCGAGTTAGCGAAAAACGTGTTGATCAAGGACCCTCTTCTCCTTGGAATAGACACAATCTCGATCCAATCATGATTTCAGACTCTGACTCTGAGGTCTTTGATCCAGAGATTTACATGAGTCGTAACACTTTCCAGAATCTAACTTTCAGCATGTTGTTCAATCTTCGTACTGATGTGGAGGAGCTGAAAAACAAAGGATGTTGCTAATGTTGTTAGGAGAAACCAATTATGGAGGAAGTTGTTCCCCCATCTCCACCCCATCCCACGTCCAAAAACAAGTCTTAACTGCACCTTCTGAATAGGCAAGTGAATTGGTATTGTAATATTTAGTATTTTATATAGGAAAAAACTATGAAATTGGCTACTTCCTCAAAGAGGTGTTTTGGAAATGGCAGAAACTCATACAGGCATGTATGTGATCATGTCCAATATTAGCCGAGTAGGCATTTGTTGTCATGAATGTATTTTAGAAATTTCCTATTTTGTGCTATGAATGTCCTCTCGTGAGGAATTGATTGATTTTATTGGGGACACTAACATTGATGAAGTCGCTTAACATAAAACAATGTAAATGGAAATGATCTTATGTCAAATTATTCTTAAAATGGACATTCACAAACATGGTTAAAAAAAATGAACAAGACATTGTAGGTTTTTTCACCCTCAATCCCCAATGTGTTACACCATGACTTCAATAATTTGATTTCTAATTTCTGAAGAAGTATGTGACGCCACTTAATTAAACACTGCAAAGGCAAACAAAATGAAATTATCCCCTTATTTTCAACTATTGTAAGTCTTATCTAGATTCTTACCAATTTCACCGCTATAATAATTCTAAACTCGTACTTGGTCAATTATTAAACTAAAATTACTTATAAAACACAACAACAAAAAATATTAAGGAGCACTCAAATTAGCAAACTCATCAAAACATAGTAACCGTTTCAAAATAAGAAACCCAAGTAAATACCAATTCAAATTTTATTAGTAAATACCAAATCAATTTTTAATATTAAACTTAACCAAATAAATTTGCATGAGGTATGGACAAAAGGCATTGAATTAGTGAAGCAATAAATACTAGTGGGTATCTAGTAGTTGAAGTTGTACTACTTAATGTGTTACATCATGACTTCAATAATTCGATTTCTAATTTCTGAAGAAGCATGTGAGGCCACTTAATTAAACACTGCAAATGCAAGCAAAATGAAATTACCCCTTTATTTTCAACTATTGTAACCCTTGTCTATTTCTTACCAATTTCACCACAATAATAATTCTAACTCCGTTGAAGGTGGTACTCGGTCAATTATTAAACTAACAATTACTTATAAAACAAAAAAACAAAACAAATTGAAGGAGCACACAAATTAGACAACTCATCAACACTTAGTAACCGTTTCAAAATAAGAAACTCATGTAAATACCAATTAAAAATAGTGAAGCAATAAATATCGGTTGGTATCTGGTAGTTGAAGGTGTACTACTGAACTTAATTTATATCAGCACAATTTTCATTTTCAAACAAGAAATTTAGTTCAAAACTTTCTCAAAAAGAGCATAAATAATTTACATTAATATGAATACACAATCCTCTCTATTGGAGTACTACATGGTCTTCAGAAGCAAGTTTTGCAAAGAAGGCTCACTCCTCCGATGGTGAATCAATTGTCCTAATATTTCACACAAGGTAAGCCATCACTCAAATCACACATGCAAATTGATTAGTAACTACTATGATGCTTCTATTTGTCAAGTGGGCCTCAATTTTGTAGCCCAATATACACCACTTTTAATTATTTACATAAAAATTTCTAAAAATATCTACCCTTATTGATGTACGGAGATCAAAAATGTCCATGGGCTTTATTCAAAACATATATGTTACTTTAGGCATATGGTAAATTGTTTTTAATATTAACCTCCTAGAAATGTTACACTTGGTTATGTGCTGAACAACATGATGAGATTACTATTACTAATAGATAACTTTTATAAATATTTTAATGAAACAGATATTGCATCAAATCAAACTACCCGCTAAGCTTACAAAATCATCGGGGTGAAATAAAGGCCAACCACAAAGAAAAAATCAAACTTATGGACATAAACCCATTTCAAGTATTGGATGATATCAAAATAGAGAATTCTGCTTATGACCCAACAAGGGACAAGATTCCAACACACCTATGGCAATATGTTTCGCTTGCAAAGCGTCACACCGAAACATATCCTCTCCCATTTCCAAGAGGGAGATACTCAAGGTCAATGTGGTATATGTTGGGGTTTTATGCCCTAATTAAAATCTAATTTCTTTGTAATCTCATTTATTATCAATAAAATAATAGAAATCATTTTTTGACTTGGCCAATCACTTTGTTCACATGTTTAATTTTCATGATTATTTATTTAATATAAACTTCTATTAAATCTCGAGCATATAGCTAATCGTATTTATAGTGACGTAATCACAGTGGAATATAAATATGATTATATGTTCAAATATAAGTTAGTCCTAAGATTAGTCAGTGCACATGATTTACACTGACTTGCCAATCTACAATATGATCTACTTGCACATCGGAGTGTTAAGTTCTTTCCAGAACATTAGCAAAGTGGATAAGATCGAATGTATTTGTTACATCAGAGTGGACCGATATTGACAGTAGATAGGATAAGTAAACATACTGTTATTATCTATTCTAGTAATATCATATAGTTGACCATATGTCAATTCAATCTCAATTCTGAGTTGTTAGTATTCTAACTTATTGTATTATTTGAGTTCTTTGACTTGTTCGTTACCAGGTTACCCTACAAACTAGCCCATACTTACATCTTGGGAACACGGTAGTATAATTGAGTGGGAGTGTTAATCATAGATATGAACATCTATAGCTTTTGATGAAGAAGTGAAATTATGGTTTCCTTTTAGTTGGTTCAAGGTGCTAAATGATAGAGATCTCATTTCAGTAATTAATATTAGTTTACTGAAATATCATTTATAAGGAACTAAGTGTTTTAAGGATAAAATACAATGAGGGGTAAGACTGTATTTTAGTCCCATCTCATTGTAGACCGTCTATAGAGGATTGAGTGACAATTATGATTGTAACAATGGATAATTAATAACGTATCTATATTGCTTATAGAGCGTTCTATGAATTCAAGAGTACAATTCCGAGTCTTTAGTGGAGTCATGAGGAATTAATAAGTTAGTAAATTTATTTGTTAGATTTATGATAACTTATCAGAGCTTGATTTCATAGGCCCGTGGTCCCCACTGTACATTGGATAAAATCATCTAGATAGTCTCAATTAATTGATTTAATTATCAAAATTGACCAGATCAATTTTTGATAGTTTCACAGAGTTATACAATTTAGAGAAGAAAAGAGAAATTATGGTAGATTTATTAATTAAGATAAATTGGTATCTAAATTAATAAATAATTTTACATCAAGGTTCAAATTATAAATGTTGACCTTGATTTTAGTCAACTGACACGGAGTCGAAATGCTTGATGTGGACAGATACGTTGAAATGAATATAATGACAAAAACAGTAAAGCGCACAAGAATTTATTGTGGTTCAGCCCCAGAAACTGGTAATAACCTACGTCCACTTGAGCTATTATTGATATGAGATCTCAAAGGAGTGATCAAAGAACTAGGGTTCTATGAGTTTCACCAACCTCTGAAGAATAAACAATATATCGTAACGTAATAGCTTTAGTTCTCTCGTAAATCTATAATCTCAAGTAATCAAAAAGCCAAAAAGTCCCTTCCTTGAACTATCTTTCCATATTTATAGGCTCAAGGAGGGTTACATTAATTTGTTACAGATATTCTTTCCTAATTAATCGGATCATCAGGAATTATTGGAGAAAATCTCGGGATTGACTATGATCTTTACAAAATCATCTTGAAATATGCGGAGTGTACGACCATGCTGGTCGTAAGAAAAACTCAACCGTTATGCTTGCAATATCTTACTGATCGATACTCTAACAGAACTTTGCCAGGTGTCATCCACGTGTTCAGAAATCGTCTGCCACGTCATCCGTGCCTATTTTTTGGATAACATTTTCCCCCAAAGTTTATTTATTACGACCAACAATAAATAAACTTTAAGGAAACGACCCTTCGATAACCCCACTAGATCTGTCAAAGGAGTTCGTACATCCTTGGGAAAAGTAACCTACCCCTGTCCAATCACGACTTTTCGTTTCCCAAGTAACCTATTGACGGCTACCACCCTTCCCCATGCTTCGAAAAAGAGGAAACTGATGATTACTTCCTCTTTCATGCCACGGACAAAATATATATAGGCTTCCCAGAGTCTCCTTTTCCTTTTTATGCAAGTTATTCCTCCTTCAAGAAACCCTAAAATCAGAACCTCCATTCTCTTCTGGATACCATCTTCCAGTGTTTCAAGATCCAGCCCGTCAGTTCGTCGACGTTCGAAGCTCTCTTAAATCTCCACGATCTTTTCTCTGATAAGTCTTAGAACTTTTATGCTCTTTATTTTTGCCGTGCATGCCTCTGTGAATTGACTGTTAAGTTGTTATGTTCCTGGGTTGAGATGCATGACAGTGGGGGGTTTAATGGGTGATGTTGTATAGGATGATATTTCTTTGCCATTAAGGAGTTACGAGTTAGTTTGATAGTTGAGATTACAACTTTAGGATGTAAAACCGAAGTAAAAATTCGATTTTTATGCCAGTTAAAAAACTAAGTTTTTCCCGCCCTAAAAGGAGTTGAAAAAGCTTTTTCAAAAAAAAAAAAAAAAACTTTTTGCTTTCACTTTTCGATCTGTTTTTCAAACCGTTTGTGTGAAAAAATTAGTTTTTTGTTAGAATGTTGTTGTATAAAAGTTTGACTTTTATACTCGACCAGTGTTATTCTAAAGAACTTTCTAAATTCTTCCTCCTCACCTCCCCATTCTTCTGTTCGCAGATTTTAATGCCAGATTTGTGGGGAGGTGAGCAGCCAATCGATGACGATCTTCTTGCACAACTGCTTGAAGGCGAAGAACAGTCGGCCCATCGCGTCCACGAGATTCCATTTTTCAGAGCTTCTCCTTCTATACCTCAACCACCACCTCAAATGGCTCGCTCTAAATCTCCAGGCAAGAAGAAACCGAACCCTGAAATCAATCCAAATCCACCTGCCCAGCCTGATTCGCAGCTACGGTTCCCTCGACCAGTGGTCGCCTCACATTCAAGTTAGGACTCGCCCTTGGCATCAAAACCTTCCTTATGTCGAGTGGTATCTGTCTCCCACAAGCCAGGTGACTCCCCGGATGCTTGCCAATTACCTTAGGAAGTATCCTCTTACCGGGATCAATCTCAAGATCCCAGCTACTGACCAGAGAGCTAATCTGCCTGGGGGCGTCTATAGCGCTTGGTCAAGGTACCACATAGAGGCGGGGGCCACCCTTCCTCTACATCTATTTTATCAGAGGGTGGCAAACTACTTCGGTGTTGCTCCCTTTCAAATTACCCCAAATGGATATAGAATGCTGGCTACACTCTATATCCTTTATAAACTCAAAAAATGGCCAGAACCCACCCCTCACGAGGTCAACTTCCTTTTTGACCTTAAGTCCAACCCTCAACAATACGAGATGGGCTTTTTTCACCTTTGTCACCAGGAAACAAACCGCACGTTCCTAAGTGACACTACTCATATCTCCAACGTGGGGAAGTATAATCAGGAGTATTTCCTCATGCCAGACATGACTACGAACAACTTGGCCTTCGCTCGAGGAGGTAAATGTCCCTTTTCACTAGTCGCTACTTTTCCTTAGCAAGTTCTTCTGCACTTCTCTAAAGTATCTTGTGCCTTTCAGGACCATGGTTACGCCCGAACCCAACACCAGACATGGTGTTGAGGTCCAATGCACTGGCCAAGATGGCAGACGCTGAAAAAAGCATTAAGTCCCTGGTCACTGATGACAATCTGAAGCTATCTGGCCTCCTGGCTCCTCATCAGGAAACGAGGGAAACCGTGGTGGCAGACGCCACTGCCGAGGGGGATCCCGAGCAGTAACCCCTAGCATTTCCTCCCCGAAGGAGGCCAACGGGGGTTACGATCAGGGAACCCACTGGCGGCCCTTCAGCAGAGAGGCCTTCTACGCCCCAAGGGAAGGGGAAACAAAAGGCAACAGAACCCGTCATAGATTGTAGGGCTGAGCATAAAATCCGAAAAACCGAAAAAACCGTGTACACCGACCTACCGAACACCGAAAAAACCAAAACCATTTAAACCGAAAACCGAAAAAACCGCCGACGGTGCAAACCGCCACTGTTCGGTCGGTTTTGAAATTTTGGGTGAACCGACCAATAAAACCGAAACCGACCGAACATAATAAAATAATAATATAATATTATATAATTATTAATTATTAAAACTTTTAAAATTTGTACTTTTAATTATGGACTTTTAATTATGTTTCAAACTTTAAAATTTGTAAATGTAATTATGTTCTATATATTTATGTTTTAAAAATGCACAAAAATGGATTCCAACAATCCAAAATTTTTAATTTTTTAACTAAAACTTTCAACAAAAAAAAAACAATAATCAATTCGGTTTGGTCGGTTTAACCGACCAAACCGCGGTCCAAAACGGTTGGTTTTTTTTTAAACTGGTTTGGTTCTGTCGATTTTTGGATTGCACCAATCCGGACCGAAAACCGAATTCTGGATTTTTTGTTGTGAAAAAACCGCCCAAACCGACCGATGCTCACCCCTAATAGATTGGATGAGTCTTCAGACGAAAATGGTACTGTTATTCTGCTTTTAAATAGCTTGCCAATTCCTTGTCACTTGTTTGACAGGGACAGCAATTTTACGTATACTCCAAATCTAGGGCCAGACTTCTTCGTGCCAGAGAGTGAGTGTATGACTAATAGAGTCAGTTGTGTAGCGACAAGTAGTTGTATCTCGGGTATTAAACTTTGTGACCTCTTTTCTAATTTTCCATGATTTTTCATCTATTTTTGTCTTACTGTCTGCATGCTTTTCTTTTTCTGCAGAGATGGCTTCCCCCAATGTTTTCGATATGTACCAGACTCAAGAGGAAGAGGTGGTCCCCTTGGTCCGACGGAGGAAATCAGCTAGGAGACACGATGGCGAATCAAGCCAAGCACCCTCGGCCAAGAAGGGTCGAACAGCTGATCTTTCCAAGGATGGGCCCACTGGCCAACCTTCTGCCCAACCTCCTGCTTCTGCTGAGAAGGAGCCTACCCCTGCCGCTAACCCTTCGCCTATAGCTCGAAAAGAACAGGCCCCGCAAGCAGAACTTCCCGGGGCCAGACTCTCGAGCCGTTCCCTGCGATCAGCAAAAGATCGCCTTGCTCACATCGTGAAGCATGACCATTGCAGGGAAGCATTGGCTGAAGCTGAGAGCATAGGGGTCGATCAGATCCTTAATAGGGCTCTTAACGAAGTGGCCAGTGTAAGTATTCTTTCTCTTGGCCTTTATCTTTCCTTCATGTAATATAGCTTAACTTTTATCCTTTGACTGTAGGCCATGCTGAAAATGACCGCTGCTCGTACCTGTGCTAGCGCTAGTATCGAGCAGTCCCAGGCGAAGGTTGTTGAGGAGCTTAAGGTCGCGGAGGCTAGGCATGCTGGAGAGTTGGAGGTGGTCACCCAGCAGAGGGATGCCGCGGTGGCAGAACTGGCAGAGAAGCAAGCTTCTCAAGAAACTTTGAGGAAGCAGAGGGATGAATACCTGGAGTCCAGCCGAATCCACTGGCGTGAAGTCAAGAAACTTAGGGAGGAGCATCTCACTAAGGACGCAACCATTGTTGTTCTCAAAAGCCTGGTGGAACAGCTTAAGCTCACTAATGCCAAGGACCTGGAGAGGTATAAGAACGCGACACTTCGGTGTTTCTACGATTTTTGGAAACACAACCAAGGTGTCGACTTCAGCTACCTCCCAGATGACGCCAGGAATGCCGAGTTAGCCCGATGTACTGCTCGGTTGGCTGCCGAAGAAAGAGCTAGAGTTCCTGCTTCCCCAAGCATTCAGCAAGCTGCCGGGGCGGAGGGAGGAGAAGCCACCGAGGACGTAGTCGACCAGAGTGTTGAACAAGATCCTCCTGCTCTTGATGCTCCTTGAAGTTTTTATTCTTTTCTTTAATTATACGACCCACGGGTCGTGATGTAAAGACTATATTTTAGTTTTAATTTTACTGCATGGACAGCATATTTTCCTTTTATTTTGAACAATTACATCCAAGCAGTACTGCTTGCGATGTAAGAGAATTCCTTTTATATTATAATATTTCTGCTTGTTATAACATCTGTTCGCATGACCGAACTTAGCATAGTTCTTTGGCTTGATCTAACAAAATATAAATTTTGAAAAATACCCTAAGTACCGTAGTATGCTTTCACTCATTTTGTTCATGTGTTTACATACCTCTTGGTATGCTTTGCTATCGATGTACCTTATATGCCCCCCAAGTGACTGAGGAGCTTTAGGTCCTTGGTCACTTGCCTTGACCACGACCTGTACGAACATTACTGCTCGGTAGGAAATGCAACACTTATAATACAACAAAACAACACACGTAATGAACAAATACTTGTAAAAAGAATTTACGAAGGTTGGCAAGAATGACTGGCTGCGCACAATCCCTTATAATTCTCGTATTAAAATGGACTAAACATGTCTTTACGAGTGATCTTAAAAAGATTTTACACTTATAAGCGATTAGCCATATAACATGGCTAACCCTTTTTCAAAACTTGTAAAAAGTAAAAATTAATACAAGCCAGTCCTTTAAAAAGGATTGTTTATTGGTAATACTTGCGCAGGTGTTCTCCGTTCCAATAGTGTGGAACGAGATTTCCGTTTAAGCGTGCAAGCTTGTAAGTGCCTGGATGAAGGACTTCTTCAATCTAGTAAGGTCCTTTCCCAGTTTGGTCCGAGTACTCCAGCAGCTGGGTCGCGGGTGCTTAAGAAAACTCGTCGAAGTACTAGGTCTCCGACGTTGAATTTTCTTTCTTTCACTTTTGAGTTAAAATACCGGGCGACTTTTTGCTGGTACGCAGCTACTCGGAGTTGGGCTTTTTCTTGTTTCTCGTCAAGCGAGTCTAGGGACTCCATCAACAGTTGGCTATTCTGGTCCTGGTCGTATGTGATTCTTCGATGTGAGGGCGGATCTAACTCGACTGGCAACATAGCTTCACACCCGTATGCTAAGGAAAACGGGGTATGACCTGTTGCTGTTCGATGAGAAGTTCTATACGACCAGAGTACTTTGGGCAGCTGTTCTGGCCATGCTCCTTTAGCGTCTTCAAGTCTTTTCTTCAGGGTATCTTTAAGTGTTTTATTCACTGCTTCGACTTGCCCATTTGCTTGTGGATGCGCAACTGAAGAAAAGCTTTTGACGATTCCATGCCTTTCGTAGAAGTCTGTGAATAAGTTACTATCAAACTGGGTACCGTTGTCTGAGAGAATTTTTTGAGGCAAACCATATCGGCATACAATGTTCTTGATGACAAAGTCAAGAACTTTCTTGGTCGTTATGGTGGCTAGCGGCTCAGCTTCGGCCCATTTGGTGAAGTAGTCGACTACTACGACTGCGTATTTTACTCCACCCTTTCCCGTTGGCATGGATCCAATCAAATCTATACCCCATACTGTGAAAGGCCAAGGACTCTACATCTGCTTTAACTCATTGGGAGCTACACGTGGGATCTTGGAAAACCTCTGACACTTATCGCATTTTCGCACAAACTCCATTGAGTCTTCGTTCATAGTCGGCCAGAAATAACCCTGCCTCAGAATCTTTTTCGAAAAGCTCTGCCCCCCAGCATGATCCCCACAGAAGCCTTCATGTACTTCCCTCATTAGTTCTTTAACCTTTTCTGGTGTAATACATCTGAGCAGTGGCATGGAGTATCCTCTTTGGAAAAGAACACCATCGACCAGTACATACCTAGCGGCCTATCTTTGAAGAGTTCTGGCTTTGTTTCTATTTGCTGGTAGTACACCATTCTTAAGATACTCCAAGTAAGGTGCCATCCATGTATCTTCTACTCGAATTTCCATATTGGTTTCGTCTGCTCGTATGCTCGGCTCGCATAACCTTTCTACTGGCACTATACTTAAAGTGTCAGCGTCTTTCGCACTTGCGAGTTTGGCTAAGGCATCTGCGTTTGAATTCTGATCACGGGGAATCTGCTGGATGGTATACTTCTCGAATTGTGCCAACAAATCTTTAGTTTTGTTTAAGTAGGCCACCATTTTGAGGCCCCGTGCTTGATACTCCCCTAAGACCTGATTCACATCTGTGAATCACTGTAAATATCAAGCACTTTTATACTAATGTCTTTGGCTAACCTTAGCCCTGCGAGGAGTGCTTCATATTTGGCCTCATTGTTTGATGCGGTGAAATCGAACCTAATAGCGCAGTGAAATCGATGCCCTTCTGGCATTATCAATATCACTCCTGCTCCTGCGTGAGATTCGTTGGACGATCCGTCCGTGAATAACTTCCACGAAGGAGCTTCGACTTGGGGCTCAGGCACACTTGGTTTTTCGCACTGCTCGTCATCTAGGAGCTCGGTGAATTCAGCGATAAGATCAGCCAAGACTTGTCCTTTTACCGCTGCTCACAGTGAATATGTGATATCGAACTACCCGAGTTCAACCGCCCATTTTAATAAGTGCCCAGTCGCCTCGGGCTTTTGCAAAACTTGCCGTAGGGGCTGGTCAGTTAAGACTGTGATGGGATGGGCTTGGAAGTAAGGACGTAACTTCCTTGAGGCCAAGAATAAGCAATAGGCTAATCTTTCGATTGGAGGGTACCTCAACTCGGCCCTGATTAACCTCTTGCTTACATAGTAAACCGCCTTTTGTACGCCTTCTTCTTCTCGTACTAGTACCGCACTAGCAGCAAATTCGGTGATTGCCAGGTAAATGAACAAAGTTTCTCCATCTATGGGTTTTGATAAAACAGGAGGCTGTGCCATGTGGGCCTTTAAGGCCTGGAAAGCCTGTTCGCAGTCTCCGGTCCATTCGAACTTCTTGTTGCCTCTAAGTAGATTAAAGAAAGGGACGCATTTATCCGTCGACTTGGAGATGAATCTACTTAGTGCGGCAATTCTTCCAGCTAAACTTTGCACATCTTTGATTTTCACCGGCGATTTCATGTCGATCAGGGCTTTGATCTTGTCGGGGTTGGCCTCGATTCCTCTTGAATTAACAATGAACCCCAAAAATTTCCCTGATCCTACTCCGAAGGAACATTTGAGAGGATTTAACTTCATCTGATATTTGTTCAGAACGTTGAAATACTCTTGTAAATCCTTTACATGTCCTTCTGCCTTCTTTGACTTTACCAGCATGTCGTCCACGTACACCTCCATGTTTACTCCAATTAACTCCCTAAACATGTGTTAGGAACGAGTTTCCTAATATGCAACGGAATGGTGGTGTGGTTGGCCCAGTGTACAACAAAAATTTTGTAACATATTTAAACTACCTTTAAATATGCGGATCCATTAATATACATACATTAATCATAAACAATATAAGGATAGAATTCATACCTCTTGAAGCCTATCAAGTATCCTTGCTATCTTTTCGTATTTAGAACGATCTTCCTATCCAAGTCGCTCCCACGTACTCACACCAAGATCTTCCAAAGCGTTCTCTACACCTGAAGAAATGTGTGGGCACTTAGAGAATGAAGGATAGTTTATTTGTGATTCTACTTGATGTACTCAACACATGAGATCAAGAGAATAGGCCTAAGAATTGGTTCTTTATTTTCAGGGAGAGAAAACTATCGTTCTATTTTTCACAGAGCGAATGTTCAGAGTTGTCTCACATCACTTATCTGAATAATTTTCTGATTAGTCATACTTAAAAGAAAATATTCAAATTTAAAAAAATAAATCTGGAACCATTTTACAATTTATTGTTTTTAATTAATTAATTATTCTATTAATGAAAAAAATCCAAAAACCAATTTTTGAATTATCCATTAATTAATTAATTAAATAAATAAAATTGAAAATATCATCCCTGAAAATAGCTGGCCCTACACGCCACACACAGTCCTGGACTGTGTGTGAACGTGTCGCTTCCTAATTTATAGGGATATTGGTTTTTCAAATTTTATTTAATTATTTATTCAAATTACTTTGTGAGATAAGATCTAACAACCTGATAACTAATTCAAATTTGAATTCAAATTAATTATCTTTTTAATTAATTATCAAATATAATTAATTATTTGAATAAATATTAATCTTTTAAATTCAAATCCAATTTGAACTTATCAAATCATTATCTCTCACTCAAATAAAGATATTTAATTAATTCTACCAATTAATTAAATCCAAAATTTTCGAAAATAAATATTTAATTTATTATAATTTCAAAAATTATAATTAATTAATTATTTAATTAAAATTTGAAATTAATTTAATTATTTAATATAATTTCAAAAATTATACAATAATTAAATATTAATTAATTTTATTAACTACAACTAATTTGTAATTAATTAATTAATCACTATTATCATATAATTGCATATTTGGCCTGAAGAACAAATTTCTTCTTAAATATGTCATTAAACTATTTTCCCTTCATATCAACTCTTACCTTGAACAGTGTTGATAGAGCCGCTATGGGGACCTATGGACCTATAATTCCAAGCTTCAATAAATTTGAGATTATTAATTAAACTCTTTAATTAAATAATCTTAATTTATTAATCTCATGATTATTCCACTATAAATATGAGACTGCACTCTTGTAATTATAGACATTCCATTTACTGAGTATTTTATAATCATAAAGCGTCCATTGATATAATCATTGCATACAACTTGACCCTCTAATAATGGTTCATAATTAATCGGGAATAAAATTACCGTTTTACCTTTTTAATTATCTCTTGTCTCCTTAAGTATCATTGACTCTACTAGTGAAGGTTAATTCATAACTAAATTATGAATTTGAGCTCAATAACCTTTCAGTCCCAAAAGTCAACCCTTAAGAGAACCATCATTCAATCTCTTGCGAGAAGGTATAGATTCCATATCTGTATACTATGTCCCCAGCCATCTATATTAATAAGTTCCCAAAATAAAAGTTTCTAGCCTGATCATTCTGACAGACCCTAACAAGTGAATCAAAGAACTCATATAACACAAACAGGAATTCATAGTAACTTCAGGATTAAGATCTATTTGTATATGATCATCAGTTGATATATTTAATTAATACTTCGAAACGGTATTTAACTAAGTATTAATAAACATATCTGGTCCAGTTCTATATATTATCTAATATATAAAGCACCTCCACTAAAGTGTCCTACCACACTAGTGATCCGGATCTAGATCACATGTATTCATAATACTAGTGCACCGTACTTGCAGTAATTAATCTAAAGATTCCATAACTTTATTTTATTGCGAACTATTCAAGTTCATTTATCTCAAACACAATCCTCTTGTACCAATACGTGTTTGAGATCACATATATGAACTTAGGAATTTTCCTGATATTTACATAATATTATCATAGAATAATATAGTCCATAAAATATATGCATAACAAATTCAATTTATTTATTTGTTACATAAAACAATGTTTACTACATATGCTTTCAGGGCACATTTCCAACAACATGTGGTTAACCAATCGCTGATAAGTCGCACCAGTGTTTTTCAGTTCGAAGGGCATTACTTTATAACAGTATAACCCTGTATCGGTCCGAAAACTAGTATGATCCTCGTCAGGGGGATGCATACTGATCTGATTGTATCCTGAGTATGCATCCATGAAAGAGAGGATCTCATGTCCTGCAGTTGCATCGACCAGCTAGTCGATCCTTGGGAGTGGGAAGCAATCTTTTGGGCAGGCTTTATTAAGGTCTGTGAAATCCACACAGGTTCGTCATTTGCCGTTAGGCTTGGGAACCAACACTGGATTAGAGACCCACGATGGATAAAACGCCACCCTGATGAACCCGTTCTCCTTCAGTCTTTCAACTTCCTCTTTTAAGGCTTTCGATCTATCCTTATCGAGCAGCCTTCTTTTTTGTTGCACAGGTGGAAAACTCTTGTCAACGTTCAGGACATGGCTGATAACTGTAGGATCTATTCCCGCCATGTCTTTATGCGACTAGGCAAAAACTTCCTGGTTCTTTCGCAAAAATTCCAATAGTGCATGCTTCGTTGTTGCTTCTAAATTTTTCCCGACCTTTAGAACTCTAGTCGAGTCTTTTTCGTCAAGTTGGACCTCTTCCAGGTCCTCAACGGGTCCAACATCTTCCTCAAAATCCCCAAATCGAGGATCTAAATCCCTATTCTCACTTTGGGAAACACCCTATTTGGTGACTCCATCACCGGATTGGGCTAGTGTATCATTAGCCATCTGCAGCCTATCTAGGGGAGTGCTCTTCAACGTTCCCTTCTTCGCCTTTGTGACTGAGGCATTGTATCACTCCCTTGCTTCCCTCTGATTTCCCAACACGCGTCCTACCCTTGCGTCTGTCGGGAATTTCATGGCCAAGTGCCATACTGAGGTGACGGCCCGAAGGTCAACCAGTATGGGCCTTACAATGATAGCATTGTACGCTGAAGGACAATCGACTACTATGAAAGTAGCAAGTAATGTCCTAGTAGCAGGCACTGTACCTGTTGTCACTGGAAGTCTGATTGACCCTGCTGGAGCGAGTCCCTCACCGGAGAAGCCGTAAATCGTTTGGTTGCAGGGCTCCAAGTCCTTGACGGACAACTTCATGCGTTCCAGCGAAGATTTGTACATGATGTTCACTGAACTTCCTGTATCAATTAGCACTTTCTTCACCATCATGTTGGCAATTTGAACGTCCACGACCAGCGGATCAGAATGTGGGAACCGGAGATGCTGGGCGTCGCTATCAGAGAAGGTTATTTCACCATCCTCTGATCGAGCCTTCTTTGATGCCCTGTCCTCCACAGTCATCATCTCGATGTCCTAGTCATGACGTAGGGTCCGAGCATATCATTCCCTCGCCTTTCCACTGCTTCCCGCGAGGTGCGGGCCTCCACAGATGGTGAGTAAAGTACCAGCTACGGTTGCAGGCTGCAAAGGTGGCGAGCGTTGGCGTGCGGGCGCCTACTCGTTGCCATCTGGAGCCTCTCGTTGGGAATTTAAGGCCCGTACGTATCTTCGCAAGTGTCCTTGTCTGATAAGGAACTCGATTTCATCTTTCAACTAGTTGCATTCATTTGTATCATGTCTGTAGTCGTTATGATAACGGTAGAACTTGGTGGTATCTCTCTTCGAAATATCTTTTCAAATGGGAGCGGGTTTTTTATAAGGCACACTAGAACTCGTGGCCTGATACACCTCTCCTCGAGACTCGATAAGGGCAGTGTAGTTAGTGAACCGTGGTTCATAAAGATTGCCCTTGGCGCGTTTATTCTCAGAGGTGGAAGGCTCATTATGCGACCGTTTCCCCCCATTCTTGCCATTGACGTTCTTGTTGCCTTTGTCGTTGCCGTTGGGTTTCGACCAATTGGTGGCTTTGGCGGGATCGGCAGTCCCCTGATCCTTGCTTGGGGGTTTTCCTTCACTGGCGATGGCATCCTCGAGCTTGATGTAGCGATCAGCTCGATCAAAAAATTCTTGAGTAGTCTTAACTCCATCCTTTCTGAGGCTACTCCACAAAGGCGTGTGGTGCCTAACTCCTGCAGTTAGGGCCATCATCTTGCCCTCATCACCCACTGTTTTGGCTCCAGCCGCTGCTCGCATGAAACGCTGGACGTAATCCTTTAGTAGCTCTCCTTCTTGCTGGCGTATCTCGACCAGCTGATTCACCTCAGTTGGGTGCACACGACCCGCATAGAATTGTCCGTAAAATTCTTTTACGAACATCTCCAAAGAAGCAATACTTGCAGGAGGGAATTTGAAAAACCACTCTTGTGCAACATCAGAAAGTGTTGCAAAAAAGATCCTGCACCGAGCGTCTTCAGGCACTTTCTGAATGTCCATCTGTATCTCAAACTTGTTGACATGAGATACCGGGTAACCATACCCGTCAAAGTTTGGAAGCATGGACATTTTAAAATTGCTAGGAGTTTCTACCATAGCTATCCTTTGAACGAAAGGAGTGCCTCTTCTCCTGTCGTACTCGATATGAGACATCCTTCCCCCGACCAGCTGTTGTACTGCCTGGTTCAGGGCATCTATTTGGGCTTGCACGACTTCGGGAATCATCGAGGCCTCTGGTGCTGGGGGAACATACTCGTCATGCCGTTCCCGGCGATCGTTGAGTACATCTCTTAAATCCTCGTCTCTTCGCCGCTGCTCGCTTGCTCCGAGTCATTTAAAGACGTTATTTTGCCTGGGTTGCCCCTGGCGTCACGTCTTTCGGGTTGGTCTTCCCTAGGTGGCGGGCTTCTGCCCCCACCTCTCTCTCCATTTCTCCGACCGGCATTTCCTCTACCTGAGTCGGCCTCATTGTAGCCATGGCCATCTATGAACCTCGACTGGCTATGGTGGGATCGACTGTCCCCTCGATTGCCTCCTCGGGTTGGAACTTCCCGAGCGTTAGAGGGTGGCCTATGTTAGTCCGTAGGTCCCCGTGCATTATCATGCCGTGGGGGGACCCGGACCACAGAGTTTATCTCTGAGTTCCTTCTGTTGCCAGAAGAACGCTGCCCTCTGCTCGTGGGGTTTGGCTCTTTGCCCATATGGCGTCTAGGGCTGCTGCCCGGTCCTATTCTGCCTTGGCTACGGGGGATTACCGCGACCAGCCTGGGATGGAGGTTGCGCTTCAGGATCCCTTAGCGGGACATCCTCCTGAGGCATTGGTGGCTGCTCGGGCCTCTGAGGGCTCGAGGGCTGCATCGGCGGGCTAGGATTGGGACCCCTTTGGGGTGGCCCATTTGAAGGTTGATCAGGCTTGAGGTAGGTGCAGCCTGATTCCTAGCCAATTGTAGGGCTGCTTCAAGGGCTGCCATGGCCTCCCTCTGACGACGGTCCATCTCTGCCTGTCTTTCACTCAATTCCTGGCGCTGTCACTCAATTTCTTGTTACTGTCGTGCCATAATCTCTGCAGCATTTTCCTAGATGGCCCTCAGATTGGCCAGTTCATCCTGCAATACCCCAGGGTATTCCTCAGCGTCTCGGAATCCAGTTCTTCCTCATCAAATTCCAAATGTGGCTCATCTTCGGTCACGTTTGGAGGGGGAGGCGGTTGAGATGGTGCAGCGCCAGTTGCCTGCCCAGTCTTCTTTGTTGTTTCGCCATTTATGCTTCAACAATATCGTATCAAGTTCTCAATGAAAGCACCAGAATGTTGACCCTGAATTTAGTCAACTGACACGGAGTCAAAATGCTTGATGTGGACAGATACGTTGAAATGAATATAATGACAAAAACAGTAAAGCGCACAAGAATTTATAGTGGTTCGGCCCCAGAAACTGGTAATAACCTACGTCCACTTGAGCTTTTATTGATATGAGATCTCAAATGAGTGATCAAAGAACTAGGGTTCTATGAGTTTCACCAACCTCTGAAGAATAAAAAATATATCGTAACGTAATAGCTCTAGTTCTCTCGTAAATCTATAATCTCAAGTAATCAAAAAGCCAAAAAGTCCCTTCCTTGAACTATCTTTCCCTATTTATAGGCTCAAGGAGGGTTACATTAATTTGTTACAGATTTTCTTTCCTAATTAATCGGATCATCAGGAATTATTGGAGACAATCTCGGGATTGACTATGATCTTTACAAAATCATCTTGAAATATGCGGAGTGTACGACCATGTTGGTCGTAAGAAAAACTCAACCGTTATGTTTGCAATATCTTACTGATCAATACTCTAACATAACTCTGCCAGGTGTCATCCACGTGTTCAGAAATCGCCTGCCATGTCATCTGTGCCTGTTTTTTGGATAACAATAAATAATTAATTTGATAAAGGATTTGAATAATTATTTAATCAATTAAATCAATAGAAAATAATACAGGCCTTGATTTTAAGTCCAACGGGCTTATAATCAAATGGGAAATTCCACAGGCCTAAAGCCCATTATAATTTCGACCTAGGGCTGTTAAATTGGCTATTATTTTATTGATTTTTTAATTAAATAAATGATTGATTGAGTCTATAAAAGGAATGCTAAGAGAGAGTTGAAAACATAAGTTGAATCACAAGTTTCTGAGAAGATCAATTAGGTTTTAGATTCTCTCTACTGCATAAGTCATTTTCTAAGCCTCAATTTTTCTCTTATATTCTTCTTCTCTCTATATCTATCTCATGTGTTGAGAATTGTCCACCCTAGTTTAGGAGATTCTAAGGATACTTTGGAAGGCTGTGAAGAAAATTGAAGAACTAAACAGTTTCTTGGTAATACTCTACGACAGAAAGGATACAAGGGTTAGAGAAACTGAAGGAATGACTCATTCATTCTGTTGTGTATAGTTCTTATCATTATTTCTCATTGAATTCAATTTTAGAAACTTGTTCTAGGTTGTCTCTTATTAACTTGTTTAATATTAGATTTGCATGAAAATAAATAAAGATTCAATATAAGTTCTCCCAACAACTAGTATCAGAGCCTTTGGTAATCTATATTTTCATGCATGAACATGGTAAAATTGAATTATTTGATGTGTTGAGTAAATTGGATGGATTTCATGTTTTTTATGATGCATATTGAATTTTATGTGATTATTAGCATATTTGGGATATTTTGTTGTGTTTTCTTTGCAATTTTTTTTTATATAAATGCTTTATTTGATGTAAATCATGGTAAAAATTATTTAGAAAATGGTATTTGCTTGAAAAATTGCACAAATTTTATCAATTCTTTTTTCTCGGGCAGTGGCCACAACCTGGGTAACAGCAACAAGTGACTGCGGCCACCATAAACCTCTTGTCGCGGCCAGTGCACGAAAAATGCCCAGAATCATCCCGTGGCCGCGGCCACCAACTTTCACTGGCTGCGACCTGCGTTAATTTTTTTTCTTAAAATTTGATTTTTGAATGTATTTTCAATAGGTTAATACAAAAATATTAGATACTTTCTATTATTTAAAAAATATTCTTTTTGAAATATGATATTTTTGTTGTTTGATCTTTTAAAAATAGATATTTTCTACAAAGATTCAAATTCAAATTTAAAAAATAAGTTAACTAATTAATTTTTAAATTTTTTAATATATTAAAATATTAGAATTAAGTTATCAAATATTAATACTTGATTTTTTTTAAATCTGATATTTGAAAATAATAACATCTGATTATTCTATAGATTTTAATATTTAAATTATTTGAAATTTGTTAACTAGATATTTTTTTATAGATATTTGAATTTGTTTCACTATTTAAGATATTTTTTTCAAAAATAACACATGATATTTGTTTTAAAAATTTATAACTGGTTAGATTTTTCAAAATATCACGTTTTTCAAACCAATTAATAAAATATTTTTTAATAAATGAGATTTAATTTAACTTTGGTTAATTGTTGATAAATCATATTTAAATTAAATTAATATTTTTCAAATTAACCTAAACCAAGTTGATTGTTGATAAATGAAATTTAAATTAACTTTTGTTAATTGTTGATAAATTTCATTTAAATTGGCTTATATTTTGTAAAAATGTAATTAATTCAAATTTTTTGTTAAATTCTAGCTAATTAATTGTAGTATTTTTTCAAATAAAATAAATTGTGGTATTTTTGCATAAATTCGTAGACGTGCTCATATAGTAACATAATTAGGCTTACAATATTCCTCAAACCCATAATGAAAAAATCTGTAATACTAAATAAACTGCCTCATTCTTAGCCTCTTATACACTACAATTAAAAACAAAAATATAAACAAGAGACACAAAGCTAAAATCAACCCAAAAAAAACCAAATTCAAATTGCATGTAATTTTGCATAAACTAAAATTTAAATAAAATTAATAACTCTATCTCAGTAAACCATCTAATTAATATAGTCTAATACTAAATTATGTTGAAGCTCCACTAATCAATCACTGATACAAATTAACCCAAAATGAAATATCTTTAATGAAACTTAATAAAAAATATTCATATAAAATCAAGTCAAATGGTATCAGGTTTTATTACGTTCCACTATAACAATGTTCCGTGTATTCTATAATTAATCACTTAGTAGCGACAAAGCTATTTCGTACCCAATTTCATAAATAACTCAATATTTCAACGAAATTTACTATATTACCCTCTTATGTGCAATACTGTGCAAATTCATTTATATTATTGCCCTTACATTTAACTACCCCCTAAACAAACTCTTCTCACCCGGTTCACGTTACCGGTTATAAAAGGTTAAAATAATACATATATATTGTTTACAATTATCATATATTGACACTTGGAATAATAATGGGACTCACATGGTGGACTTAGTCTAGTGAGGGATTGCAGAAATACCCATATAGTATAGGATAAATACCATTTTGAACTTTGTGTTTTGCAAAAATTACTGATCAGATTGCAAAATGAAACAAAAGAGTACATTGGAGCAAATTTTGGTCAATTTTTTTTTTAAAATGACCAAAATGTCCTGAATTTTATAAATTAGTTAATTTAATAATCTCAAATAAAATATTATTGAATTACAAATTAATAAAAAAAACGGATATAAAATTTAAAATGAATTAAATATTAATAAAAAAAACAGATATAAAATTTAAAAATGAATTTAAAATTAATAAAAAAACTGATATAAAATTTAAATTTTATATCAGTTTTCTTTATTAATTTTTTATTTAATAATGTTTTATTTGAGATTATTAAATTCAATAATTTATAAAACTAGGGGCATTTTGGTCATATTAAAAAAATTGACCAAAATCTGGTCCAAAGTACTCTTTTGTTCCATTTTGCAAAATGTAGGGTCCAAATTATTATTTAACAAAACACAGGGTCCGATCGGTAACTTTTGTAAAACACAGGGGCCAAAATGTTATTTACCCTATAATATATTAGATACATTTGTTTAATTTTATTTATATAATTTATTAATTATTTTTATTAAATATGTATCATTGTTAAAATAAATAATATTATATATAAAAAATAGCATAAATATATTAAAAAAAAACTAAACCAAAATATTGTTTATATATTTTTCAAATATATATATTTATATATGATATGTTAACCTTTTTAAATATATATGATCATTTTTTTAATAAAAAATAATATTATGTATTATATGTTATTGTTATAGTAATGTTTTATAACATTTAAATTTATATTAATATAAGTATGAAATAAATAGTTTTGTATTAAATATTATTATAATAATAATATTTTATAATATTTAAATTTATATTAATATAATTATTAAATATCTAATTTTGAATTATATATTATTATAATTATAATATTTTATAATATTTGAATTTAAATTTATATTAATATAATTAATAAATATCTATTTCTATTAGTTTTAAATGTATATTCCGTTAAATATTTAGAATATTCTGTTAAAATTAAAAAAACAAGCGTTAAAACCAATCATTTATATTATCTTACACAATTTTCATATAAAAGAGATATGACCCACTTAACCCTGTCTTTGTCTAATGTCGTAATAGTTAATTCCTTGTCGTTTAACTAGTTGATTCGTATCAAAAATCAACAATTGCCAAGGCACGTACTCTTTATTTTGAAATATGCTCCATTTCTGCTTTTCTTCTTCTGAAGTTAATATGATGTTTTATCAAAAAGTAAAAAAAAAAAAAAAAAAAAAAAGAACGAAAGAAAGAAAATGGTCAGAAGTGATATAATAGCTTGGTAGCAGACAAAAAATAAGCAAGTATTTTGAACAAACAATTTAAAATCACTTTCTCATCTAAACATGCATGCATTCACTTACACATGTATAAAATAATATAGGATAGTAAAGTTTAAAAAGAGAAAAAGAGGGAAACAATCTTTTTTTTAGATGATAGATACAGAAAATCAGAAACACTACCATGTTTGGTAAATAGGAAAAGAGAAAGAAACAAAAAACTTGGAGATAAAAGTGAAGAGAAAAAAAATGTATGTTTGGACTCCAAAAAAATTAGATGGTCCCACCATATATTTTTTCCTCCAATTTAAAGAGAAAGATGAGTAGAAATTTTTTCCAAGTTGATGACAAGTGTAACTTACTAGAATATCATTACTTTTTTTAATAACAATTTTTAGCATATAAAAGTAATTACCAAATAATCTAATTTCTTCTCTTTCTTTACCAAACAAAGAGTAGATACAATTTATCTCTTTCATCTTAATGTTATGTTTGGTGAAAGAGATGGAAAGTAGGAGGGAAGGATAAACTAGAAAAGATAGAGAGAAAGAAGGAAAGGAAAGAAAGAAGCTTTCCCTTATCTTGTTTGGTGAGTTGAGAGGAAAAGAATGTGTTTATCCATTTCTTTTGTTTTTGTTTGGTATTAGAATGAGAGTTGGAAAGATGGAAAGGGTTTCTTTATTATTGTAACTAAATTTGCTAAAGAAACAATGTAATACTTTTCTTTTTAGATAAATTTACATATATATTGCTTTATTTACTTGAATTTATTTGTTTATTACTTATTTTTGTATAAGAAATATTTATGTTCTACCTACTAAAATAATAATAATAATAATAAGTAGTAGTAGTAGTAGCAGTAGCAGTGTAAAAGTTTAAAAAATAGAAATTGTAAAAACAATGAAAAAGAAAAAATGTAGCATAGATAATTTTTAAATTTTAAATTTTTATACATTATAAGTGTGAAGATAATTATATTACGACTCTGAGTGGATAAAATTTAAAAATTATTATATGAAAATATCTAAAGTTCTCAAAACATTTGGTTACAAAATAAAAATCTCAAGACCAGATTTATTATTTCAATAGCCTCATCTCACAAAAAAAAATATATTACTACAATTAATTATTAACTTGAAAAATACACCATTCCAAACAAACTCACATTTTTTTGTCAATAAGGATAAATTATACATGAATTAGAGAGCAATAATATTTGTTGCTCTTTAAAGTGCAAATATTTGTTTTATTTTATATTAAGTATGATAATCCATATATATATATATATATACTAGGTAGAAGCAACGTGCCATGCACGTTTGTTTAGTTTTAAAATTGTAAACATTGTCTTTAATTTTATTAAAAATTGGTTCACTAGTTTTTCTAAAAAATATATATATAATAGAATGAATTATAGTTGTATAGTATATATAAATATTTATATCAATAATCTCGACATATATGACATCTAAACACAACGTTGACATAGATATATATTTACATGGCTACATGACATATATGTAAAATACAATAATATTTAAACATAAATTAATAATAGAAATAAAATAAGAATAGAAAAAGTCATAGTGTAGAGAGTAGTATACATGTATCAACTATTTTTAGTTTCTAATATATCTCACAATGTCCTTTGGTGAATTTGATGAAGAAAAAGAGTTTCAATCACTTGATAAAAAACAAACTATCACACAAATTTATAAGATAAAAAAATGATGTATGCCTTTATTATTTAAAAATAAATATAATTTAATTATTTAAATTATCATAAAATATCTTTAAAATATCATATTTTAATTTATTTATTTATTTATATTTGTTTAAGTTTTTTTTTAATTTAGCAGTGACAACAAAATATATGGTTTTATAATTTTTAAATAATTATCATTGTAAAATATCTTGAAAATATTCTATTTTAAATTGTTTAATTATTTATTTATTTTATTTTATTTAAGTTTAAGTCATGATTACAATATACCATTAAATATAAGAATATTATGTTAAATATAAGAATATTTCGTTAAAGTTAACGGAAAAAAAATAAAAAACTGTTAAAACCAATCATTTTCGTTATCTACACACTTTTTATATAGAATAGATATATATATATATATATATATATATGAAAGACTTCTCAATGGTTACTATCCATGGATAGGTTCTAACAATTATGATGATGTGGCAATATAGTGACTTAGTCTAGCAAGTCACCAACATGTAATTTTTTTTTGTACATTAATTTTGAATTTAGTTATTATTTTTTTTTTTTGCCATAGTTAATCTTTATATAGAAATATTTTTACTGTCGTTTTGAGTATAATTCAGTCACTGGAGCCTTTAACCCAGACCAAGTTGTCGTGTATGTTTCTCGATTCTCAAACTACTTTTTTTTTCTAAGAAAGTACATGTTTTGATTTTGTGTTGTTTTTACACTATTGGGTTGCTTGCTTTGTTTTGATTTTTCAATATGCTGTGGTTCGAACACTCACTGATTGAGCAACTAACCTCATCATAATTTATAGTCGTTGAGCCATTCCACTCAAGTTTTATTCTTTTCGAGTTACCATAATATTTATAGTCAGTTCATCAATTCAAGATCTTCTTCTCTCCAGTATGGACAGCTCGGAAGACAAGGTTGTCGCCGTCATTATGGTCGGCGGTCCAACAAAAGGTGCTCAAACTTTTCTGGGTTTCTTATTCATTTATATATTTCATAGTTCTTTTTTGGTTTCAGAAAATTAAGTGGAAATTGTTTTTGGATTGCTTGATTTATTTTATTTGTGGGTATATATGGTAGGGACTAGATTCCGGTCTCTTTCGTTCAACACTCTGAAACCCCTTTTCCCATTGGCTGGGCAGCCCATTTCATCTTGTAAAAGGGTTTGTTTTTCAATCTTTTGTGGATATGAAATGTATAATTTTTATGGATTTCAACAAGTTTATTTCAAATAAACATTTATGTATATTTTATTATTTAATGTTTTATTATATAAAAAAAAACCTATTATTAAAAATATATTGATTTTTTTTAATAAAAACTCAAAATAACAAAAAGATTTTTTAATAAATATTATATTTATATACGATATGCTAATGAATAAATTATCTTTTAATGTATATTATAGGCTATTAAATATATCAATCACCCCATTTTTATTTTTGGAAACAAATAGAATTATAATTTTTCATTAACTATTGAATAAACCAATAGAATTATAATTTTTCATTAACTAAAATTTTAAAATAATAAATATACATACACTCTAATGTTAAAATTATTAATTATATATAGAAACAAAAACATGTTGCAAAACTACAATTCAGTTAATTATTAATAAATTTTTATTATAATTATCATTTTTCCAAATATATTATCTTCTCCTTATTTGGATTGACTTTTGATATTAATATAGCCAATTTATCATTTATACACATTCTACATCTACAAGAAAATTTGACTTTGAGAAATGGCTAGTTACGAACATTATGTGCAAAATGAAAAAAAAAATACTGAAAATGCATCATCTGAACATGAAGTGGAAGTCGATATGGAGGGTTTGCATATAAAAGGTACTGAGGATGATGATGTTCATGTACATGAAGAATGTGCCCAACCTAAAGTTTCACAATGGACAATCTTGTTTGAATTTTTGGGGATCTTGTTAAAACAGGAAAATCAACTTCTCAAGACAACTTACGAACCAGTTCTAACAAACTTTTAAAATGTGATCAAAATATTTATTTTATATATGAACTCCAAGTTGCGAAAAAAATAATAATACAAAAACCTTAAGCATTTTTTTTTAATTCAAAATGATGAAAGCTTGGTGGATAACAAATACTGAGCTAGCATGCAAGTGTTTCTATCTCTCAATTATTCTAACAACTCAATTATTACACCCAGATTTCGAGATGAGAAATTATGACCCCGAAAACTGGGCTCGTCAGGTGTGTGCTCAAAATAAACAACAATCTCGAGGACGTGTAGCCTCGAGAATTCTCTGAGCTCGTAATGGCTTGACACATGAGTATATTTTTCACCGATTGCCTTCAGGCGAGATAGCTCGAGCTCGGAAACTGCAAGCTCGGATGTGATAGCCTCGTCAGCATTTATTTGCCCCGAGCATAGCACATGTTAGGTGGCAAGCTCGTGATTGACTCATGGTCTTGACAGACTCAATGCAAATTGTTGATCTCGAAAGATTTGATGAATCATCTGGGATAACCCACTACATGTGAACATGTTGGTTGTTGTAAAATCCCAATATTTAAGGGATACAATTTAATCTGTTATTTGTTCCCGATCTTCACGGGACGTTTTCGTGTATATGGGAGAAAATGCATTTAATATCATTATTTCAATTGATTTACAGAATATCTTCCCGAAATATGTGGGAATGAATTCTGCAACATTCTCTATAAATAGAGAATGAATCACCATTTGTAAAGGACCGATTTCTGATTTCTCGAGAGAAATTTCTGGGCAACTCTTTTCTGAATAGTTTCCAGAAAAATCCCAAGTCCTAATAACATAGACTCGTGGACTAATCAGAATTAACTGCTGAACCACGTAAAAATCCTATTGTTTTTCTTCATTATTCATTTGCTTCATTGTTTTATTGCTCTACAATTTAAGTTGACAAAAAACGGCGTCAACAGGTTGGTGCTTTCATTGAGAGCGCGTGAGTCTGTTCAGTCAAAGAGCCTCCCAAATCAACAATGGCAAAAAATGATCCCAAAGTTCCTTAGGAGGAAATTTTAGATGAAGTTGACTACCCCTGACGCCTTGGAAAGCAACCCATGGTGAACTTGGACCCTGATGAGAGGAGTGGTTCATCCGACTCTCGGGGACCACCGGCCCCCAGGGACGACGAAGATATGTACTACAATCCTAAGCGATATGTCCTGATAGTGGAGCTCGAAAATCATCAACTGCGAAAGCAGTTGGCAGAGGCCAAGAAGCACAATGAAGAGCTAGCCAGACTAGCTGCTGAGGCACAGGCGGCTTAGGCCCCACCTCTGCTAGAGGCCCAGGCTCCGCCTCTGCGGGACATTCATGTTCCTCCACGTAGGCCTAGAGGGAAGCCATGCAAAAACGCTGCCACCCGAAGAGTGGAGCAACCTCCGCCGCCAGCAGAACAGCATGCTCCACCGAGGCCCCAGAGAAGTAACCGGGCTGGAGGTCCTGCCAACCCAATTGTGGAGGCACCAGCCGGAGTAGGGAATAATCGAGCCCCCATGGAGGCTCGGACCCCAAATCTTGGTAATGTGCAGAACGTTCCAGAGCCAGATCGAGCAAACTCAGGGCCTTCTAGGCCCCATAATGGATGGCAGCCACCATCACCCATAAGGCACCCACCATCGCCAATAAGGTATCCCTCACCAACTCGGAGAAACACACAACCGACCCAGGGTGATAGGGGAAGGCGAGCTGGGCGAAGGCGTGGAAATGGGGACACTGCTGGGGAGCATAGAGGTACCCAACCCACGAGAAGCCAAATGTCTCAGTCTCACACTATTGGGATGAGGCAACCGGCAAGGAACCCATCTCGAAACAACCGCACAACGAGCCATGTAAATGAAGGCTTGGGGACACTCAACGGTCAGTATGTATGACCAGGGATGTAGAAATACTGGGAATTGAAGGGATCACCCAGATTTACGAGAACACCTGAACCATAACCGAGGGAATGATAATCCATCGAAACCAGATCTGAGGGATCATCTCAATGGGTGCAAGAACCTCGTACTGAGGCGCGAAACTGGGGTTGTAATCAACGATAACCAGTTCCCACTGCTTTAAGTCAGACCCGCAGTGGATCCCGTCCAAGAAAGGATTGAACAATTGGAAAAAGCATTCAGGCTCTTACAAAATGAACGAAGTCGGGAACAGAACGAAGAGTTCGACGAAGAACTCAAACCCTTTGCCCCCCATATTTCCAGCACCCCGTTTCCTCAGGGATTCTGAATTCCTTATGTCCCACCATTTGATGGGAATTCGGATCCGTACAGTCATTTAAGTACACTCAACACAATCATGCGAGCCAGTAATGTAGGCTACGAGCTCAGATGCATGTTGTTCCCAACATTGCTTCTTGGGATCAATTATCTAGAGATTTCAAGAAGCAATTCAAAGCCATGGTCAGAATTAGGCCCGAGGCGTTTGTCTTGACCAATGTCCGAAAGCAGCCGAATGAAACATTGAAAAGTTACCTCACTAGGTTTAATTTGGAAGTCGCCCGAGCTCGTGACGTCGACGACAGTGGCCATTTAATGCCTGTTTAAGCCAGAGTAATTCCTGGAAGTCCTCTCTGGGAGAATATGCAGAGGAAGCCCGTAAGGTCCTTAACCGAGTTCAATCGACGAGCTCAGAGGTTTGTTAATGTAGAAGAGGCGAGGTCAGCATTAAATATGACCACTCAGCCCATAATTACAACAACAAACACAAACTCTATCTCGACCTCGGCAGATCCTACGACCTCAAAACCCGCTGGGGACAACCCTTCTAAAAGAAAGAAGAATAAAGGGAATAACCTGAAGGCAGAAGGGGGAAAGATATTTCTCCGTATACATAGTGTATACCGAGCTCAATGAGTCTTGGGAGAATATCTACCTGGCTAATGAAAACTAGGTCCCTTTTAGACGGCCCGACCCCATGAGGAACCAAAAAGCGAAAAGAGACACCAACAAGTATTGCAGATTTCATAGAGATATCGAACATACAATCGATGAATGCAATTAATTAAAAGACGAGATCGAAGGATTGATCTCGAGACGCTACTCTAAACAATATGTTAGGAACCAAAACCCCAATCAGGCTTCCACCAGCCAGAGGGCAGCAGCAGCACCACATGCCCAGAACAACAACTCCCAAGCAAGTGAAGACGAACGACCCCCTCCGATTGATGGAGAAGATGTTATAAGCATCTCGGGGGGGCGGGGGGGGGGGGGCACATATTGCAGGACCGGGCAAGAACGCCCAGAAACGATATGTGAATGAGCTGAAAATAGGTGACTGGTCTCTTTACGAACCCGAGCCTAGAGCTCCAAAACAGCAAAGGGTTGAATCTCAACCCATAACTTTTACTGAAGATGATGAGTCTCATGTACAATTCCCTCACAACGACCCGCTAGTCATCACCCTTCATCTCGCGAATAAGAGGGTACGCAGAGTCCTGAATGATAACGGGCGCTCAATAAATATCCTTTATAAGGCCACCTTAGAAAATATGGGACTCGCGCTTTGCGACCTATAGGCATGTGCAACGATGTTGTATGGATTTTTAGGAGAAGGGATTGCCTGTGTAGGATCCATCGAACTCCCCGTGACGTTGGGAGACTTCCCAGTCTCGACAACTATAATGCCCTGAAATCCCTAATGCGGTTTAATGGCTGGAATAGTAGGCCGGGAGGGCCATAACTGTTTAATTATGCCATTAAATGAATATGTGCATGTTTATGTGAATTATATTATAATATGATGTTATATGCATGCATGTGAGTCCACATTTGATTATTAGGGTGTTTTGGTAATTTGGCCCGTTAAGGGCATATTTGTGTATTTTGGTGCATATTGTGACTTATGGATGAGATCCCATTATTATGGAGATATATTCGAGATATTTAGCATGAGACGGTCTTATATTGTGAATTAGCGGTTTTGTCATAACGGGGTCATTTATTGGGATATTGAGTTATGAGGATGTTATTTGATGATAAATTAGGTGTTATTGAGATCAGGAGAAAATTCTGGGAGTTTTGACTATATTTCCCCCGGGAGTGTTTTTGGGACCCCGAGCACTAGGTTTTATTTGAGGTTACTTAAGTTTGAAGTAGCTTATCAGATAGAACTGTACGTTAGAAAACCCTTTCTCCCTTCCCGTTAGTTCATTTTACTGTTTGAGGCAAATTCAAAGAAAACTCGAGTTGTAGGAGTCAGAATCAAGCTCGGATCGAGGCATAGCGATCCTAGGAAATATTGGAAGCTTCTTGACCGAAGGATTTGAAGAGAAACAACCCAATCAAAGGTAATATAAGCTTTAAGTTTTGAGTTTTTAGAGTTTCTAAGCTTCGAATTGGTTTTTGTGAATCGATGAGTTTTTGGTTCGTTTGAGCCTCGGGATTTGATGGTTTGGAAGCATTGTAGTCGAGGTGGAATCGCAGGAGTCGAAGAAGGAGGTTTCAGGGGAGAGCTGTTTTGGGGGTAGCGCTACAGCGCCCATCAAAGGGCACTATAACACTACACATGATTTCTGTGGGCGGTTTGGGGTTCTGAGTATAGCGCTGGGGCGCTATTGAGCAGCGCTGTAGCACTACTCTATTCCTCCAAAATCCCGTTTTGAGTGTTTCTAAGGGTTTTTGGCTCAGGATTTCAATCTTTAAGGCCCGAGATCGAATCTACTCACTGTATGGGCATGTTTCGAGGTCCCAGGAGTGGGGTTTAGGTTAAGACCCTTTCGTTGTTGATTTTCATTAATGGAGGTTATAATTGGTTATGATTAGGTAACCGCTAAGGAATCAAAAGGTTGATCGCTCTCAGGAGTCGTTCTTATTATCTTTCTCGCTCAAACCAGAGGAAAGAAAACTACACCCTATGTATATGACATGCATGATTGTTGTTGAGGCATGTTGGTTGATAAATGTGGACATTGATTGCATATTAAATTCTAGCAGATATTGTTTACTTGTGTATGGCACTGATTAGTCAGGGATGGCACTGGTCACATATTACTGACCTAAGAGTCAGAAACGGCATAAGCGTCCTGAACGCAGGGCCGATTGAAGATTAGATCTAATCGATATCAGCGTTGAATGACTCTAAAGCATTAACGATGGACTGACCCTAAGGTCGATGAAACTTATAAGTGCTTGACTAGTCTAGGACTAGTTACTCAGAGCCAGGGCCTAAGGCCTAGGTGCCTGCTTGTCACATGGCTAGGGAACAGTGTTCTATGGTTATGACTCCATGGTCATGAGGTAGGTTATGTTGGTGACTAGTCATCATGCACCTAACCTGTTTAAGCTAGTGAAAGGATCACTTATCTCTAAAGCCTCGGTGACCCTATTGTCACATGGCTATTGGGAACGGAACCCACTTTAGTGACTTTTCCAATTGTCACTTCTCTATTTGGACTGAAAGTCCTGAATGATTATTATGATCATTGTTGATATTATATTCATGTTATATTGTGTTTTCTTGCTGGGCCTTGGCTCATGGGTGTTATGTGGTGCAGGTAAAGGGAAAGAAAAGCTCACCCAGCCTTGAGTGGAGAGCTTAGGTGGTGTTGTGTACATATGCAGCTGCTTGACCACCACGGCCAAGGAGTTCTCAGAGTAACTAGGGGGTTTACCTTATTTTTGCCGCTTTGGTCGGCGGGTTTGTAAATTTGAAACAGTAATGACCATTTTGACTTGTAAATGTTTTGATGGGCCCATGAACAGTTTTTATGTATTAAATAAAATATATCCTTCCATTTTGATTGGTTTTCCACCTTAGCCTTTCAATAACACATAAATGCACGTTTTTAACCAAAGGACTCGGGTAGCGAGTCAAATTTCCGGTTCACCATTCACCGTAACTGTTCTGGGGTAACCAGGGCATTACAACAACCAAGATGATGGAGTTTGTAGTAGTGGATCTACCATCGGCCTACAACGTACTGCTCGGGAGACCCGCCCTAGTAGGGCTGGGGGAAATGTCGTCCGTTAGGCACCTGACCATCAAGTTCCCAACTTCTAGTGGCATCAGGACGCTGAAAGGGGACCAGCTCGTAGGGAGGGAATGCTTTAGCATTTTCGTTAGAGGAAGGAAATAGACGAGTGCACAAACACTTGTCGTAGTTCAGAATAAGGATGGGACAGTCTTCAAGATAGATGAGGAAATTGATTCGAGAATAGAAGAAAGGGCTGGTCTCAAACCGTTAGAGGAGCTCGAAGAGGTTGACCCCCCAAAAACTGTGAAGGTGGGGAAAAACCTTCCGGAAGAAACGAAATAGCAATTAATTTGCTTTTTGAAAAAGAACCAGGATGTTTTCGCGTGGTCACATTCGGACATGGTAGGGATAAGTCCGAATGTGATGAGCCACGCTCTTAACATTGACAAGAGCTTCCCCTTGAAGCAGCAAAAATGAAGTCTCCTGGATGACGGCCGCAAGAAAGCCCTGAAGGAAGAGGTCGATAAGTTAAAGGTGAATCAATTCATACGAGATGCCTTCTACCCTAATTGGGTCGCAAACTCGGTGTTAGTTCCAAAACCTAACGGAACATGGCGGACTTATATCGATTACTCGGACCTCATTAAAGCATGTCCTAAGGACTGCTTTCCCCTACCTCGGATCGACCAGCTCATAGATGCCACAGTTGGGCATGGACTTATGTCATTCATGGAAGCTTATTATAGATATAACCAGATTTCCATGCATGCCCTGGACCAAAAGCATACAAGTTTTGTGACAGATAAAGGACTGTATTGATACAATGTCATGTCGTTCGGGCTCAAGAATGCTGGAGCCACATACCAACGGCTCGTAAACATGATGTTCTCTGAGTAGATAGGTAATAACATGGAATTTTATGTTGATGATGTGTTGGTCAAATCTAAACATAACAATAACCATGTGGATGACCGGATCAAAGATCAACTCTTGAGAATTCCTTCTCACTCAGTATCTAAGCCTCGAGTTCTTACAACTCTACTAAGCCATTCAATACAATGCTCTCAATTCAACTCTATCCCTGGTACTAATAAAACCACCATTTCATCTCTTCATATAACAGAAACCCTGACAAATCCCTTGAAAACACATTCAGGAACTCACAGACTCGCCCAGCCTGTCCTGATCCCACTGACACAATCTAAGTGGTATCCACCACGTAGCTAAGAGTTCTATGCATCTCTCTGCCATAAAACTCTAGCTTTACACAGATATCATCAGCATACCAAAGCTATGCACAGCACCAACTGCCTCAAGGCTTTCTATTCTCAGACCACATCCAAGCCAGTCATAACCAGCTCTACTCAACTACTGAGGGGTCCTTCCATAACCCAACTTACCTTTTAAGTTGTCAATTCCATACTATGTTCCCATCACAACACAACCATGTGATCATCATATCAATTTTATGCCTCTCTATAGGCAACAAACAAAGGAACAGCATGGCACCACAACCAATCAGCACAACTCAGAAATAAAACTAGAAAACTGACCTGCCACTCCTAAAGAGCTAGTCCCAGTCCCAGACTCTGATTGCTCTGGAATAAACACTCGAGCTGGAGTCGAGCTGTCTATCCTCTTTTGCTCAAGTTCTCTTAGCCTTGGGCAATCCTTCTTGAGATGCCCAACCATTCCACACAAGAAACATGCCTTTGCTCGGCATTCTCCCAAATGATGCCTCTTGCACCGGGCGCATTCTGGGTAAGGCTTCCAGCTTTCATTCTTGCTTGTTCCACCAAGTGGAGGTACCATTATCTGAGCTCCGCGTTCTATGGCACTCTTTTCCTCATCTCTGATGCTCTCAACAGCAAGAGCCTTCTCTACCACCTGAGCATAGGTAGAGACTTCATGCACTGGGACAACTCTAATGCCCTGAGCTATTCCAGGATTCAATCCTTGAACAAATCTTTCCTTCCGAGCCACATCTGTGGGTACCATGTCTAAAGCAAACTTGGTCAACCCATTAAATTTATTAACATACTCAGATACTGATGCCTTTCCCTGAACGAGATTCAGAAACTCATTCATCTTGGCAGTCTTAGCCACATCGCAGTAATACTTTTCATTAAACAGCTGCCTAAATTCTTTCCAATCCATCACAGCTATATCTCGTGTCTGTGATATTATTTCCCACCATGTCTGAGCATCATCCCGCAATACATATGTCGCACAGATCACCCTATCGTGACCTACCAGCCCCATACTATCAAGAATGGAACTGATCATGCCTATCCATTGCACAGCTCTGAATGGATCTAGGCCTCCCTCAAAGACTGGAGGGTAATATTCCTGGAATCTTCCACAAAGAAATTCCCATCTGCTCTCAACCCTAGGCTGAGCCAAACCTGGTGCCATTCCTTACACAACATAGGAAGAGGTGCTTCCCAACAGATTCTGCTGTTGCCTCAGACACCTAATCTCTTCCTCATGCCTCTGCAATCTTGATTGCAAATCTGTGACTATCTGTTGAAAACTCTGAGGGGTAAATGAGGAACTCAACCCCTGGCTGAAACTCCCAGCCTCTGAATAACCACCACCGGGCCTCATAACCGCTTTGGCTATAAACCTGCTCTGCAGTCAATAGCTTGACCCATTAGACACAATGAGCATATCATGAGTTTTCCCCCACGGGATCAATCTTACCACACCACATTCACAATCACTGTAGTGCTATAAATATTGCCATGGCGTTCATACATCAATCAAAATCCCTGCTCTTCCAACGTCCACACCATGCTCAACTCAAGCATGCAAATATCACAATTATGTAATCATAGAGCAGGTAATCGAATGATCATATTCATAAACATATTCATGGAGCATATAGTCAAATAGTCAAGAGCCAGGCTTTATCAGAAATTTCATGCTCCCTAATGCAATGTGCAGGTAAAGCATTCACAATCTATTTAAGCAGCTAAGCACATAACTACAAAAATAGTTACCATTCCTTGAGTGAAGCTATCTTCAGTGATGAGTGTACATGCTCAGCTTGTCTTCAGGAACACATAAACCATGGCATTTCTCTGATACCAAAATTGTAACGCCCCAACTCCAAGGATCGCTACAGTGCACATTGCAAACAGTGCTAAACTCGCTAATCGAGCCGTTTGGCCATAAACGTGTAACTAAGGGTGATTAGCGATTTAGGGGTTAAAATCTTTGGTTAAGATAAAATGTTTCACTAGAACGTTTACTGTATACATTGGGATCCCAAAAATATAATTTCAGAGTTTATTACAAAAGACTATTTACATCAAGCCGATCTAGGCGGCAAAACAGGGTTCAGCCCTAGTTCCACTTTCAAACCTCGCCAAGTATTGGTCGAGCAGCTGCATATGTACACGTCATCACCTAAGCTCTCCAACTCAAGGATGGTCCAGCTTTCTTTTGCCTTTACCTGCACCACAAAGCACCCGTGAGCCGAAGCCCAGCAAGAAAACTCATATGCTCATAAACAGTCATATCATGATTTCAAGTCATATCTGGCATGCCTAGCATTCATAGCTCTACTCAGCATGCAAATGTATTCAAACAGATGCTGGGGTATCCAGGATAAGAGATCATGGCCTTCTGATTGGAGGACTATCAAGTCGATCCCAATCAGATGAGTGACTGCCAAACAAGTCACTAACCAAATGGAAGAGTGGCTGCTAGGTAAGCCACTAGCCTTCAAGCGCTTATAATATTCATCAAGTGAGTGTCGCAACACCTGAGATTCCGATAAACCTTGCTGAGTGACCGACAAGCGAGTCACTAACTCAAATGGAAGGGTGGCTATTGGGTAAGCCTCTAACCTTCAATAGGTTCTGGTAAACCATACTGAGTGACTGACAAGCAAGTCATCAATTCAAATGGAAGAGTGGCTGCTAGGTAAGCCACTAGCCTTCAATAGGTTCTGGTAAACCATACTGAGTGACTGACAAGCATGTCACTATTTCAAATGGAAGAGTGGCTGCTAGGTAAGCCACTAGCCTTCAATAGGTTCTGGTAAACCATACTGAGTGACTAACAAGCATGTCACTATTTCAAATGGGAGAGTGGCTGCTAAGTAAGCCACCAGCCTCCAAGCGCTTATTTCATTCATCGACCCTCGGGGTCGGTCTGGCATTAATGCTCTTTGAGTCATTCGATGCTGACAGTCAATTAGACCTCATCTTTGATGGCTTGCGTGATACACGCTAAGACCATTCTGACTAATTAGTCAGTACCATGCACAGGTAAGCAATGCTATCACTGTGTATCATATGCCAATTATTCAAGTATAGGGCATTCAGCATGCTTACTAAACAGTTGCTAGCATAATTATGATCATGCACAAACTCAGAGACTCAAGCTCTGACCAATCTCATACTCATCATTCATGGCATGCCCTAATCACATGTTTCTCGTGCATCACATGCATCACATTTAATCATTCAGCATGCCTCAACAATAATCATATGCAAATGGGCAAGATTGCCAAGCATTCATTATGCTATCAATGTTTACATTTAAACATTCAACATGCATCAATCATAACCATGCATGTCACATATGGGGTGCAGTTTTCTTACATTAGGTCCAGGCACAGGTTACCAACAAATGAGCCACAAGCACAATCCTGATCCAAGCCTCTAGTGTTAACTTAGCCACAACCACAAATGGTGATCCAATGAGTTCAAGTTCTAAAACCAACCCTTGAACTAAAACTTAGCCTCCAAGACATCAATCCCCACTAATCCGGGTAGTAGGAATGATCCCGAGGCCTAAAACCATGTTCCCGGGGTCAAAACACCCAAACGGGCTCAAAATCCTGCCTGAGCCGCGGCCCCCAGCACCACCAGAAGAAAGCGCCGCGGCGTCCAACCCAAGGGCCGCGGCGCCCAGCAAGATAGAAAAGGCACCTGCTTCATCGAGCAAGGGCCGCGGCGCCCAAGAAAAGGGCCGCGGCCCAACTTCGGGGTAGCCATTTTTCCTTCGTTTTAACCTTTTAAAACCTCCCAAAAACATGTCTAAACATTCCCAAATCATTAAATCAAAGTTCCCAAACTCCCCAATGGTCCAAAACCACCAAAACCCGAGGTTCAAACAAACTAAAAACTCAACGATTCACAAAGTCCAATTCAAGCTTAAAAACTTTTAAAAACTTAAAACTTAAACTTGAATTACCTTCGATTGAGTTGTTTCCAACTAAATCCTCTGGCTAATAAGCTTCTAATTCTCCTTAGGATTGCTATGCCTCGATCCTCGCTTGATTCCGAGTCCTAGAACTCAAGTTATCCTCGAAAATGCGATCGGAAGACGAAAAGGGAACTTTAGGGAGAGAAAACGTACAGAACGTTCTTTTTATTTTCTTAAAAGGTTACTTCAAGCTTAAGTAGTTTCCACTAAAACCTAATGCTCGGGGTCCCGAAAACACCCCCGGGGACATTATAGCTAAAACTTCCAGAATTTCCCCTGGTCTTACTAACTCCCAATTTATCACCAAATATTAATTCCCATTACCCAATAACCCGGTAATGCTCTAAATACCCCTTGACTTACTCCAAGTCAAGCTTAAATCCCGTTGTGACTTTCCCACTAGCTTACCTCCTAGGATCGTCTTGTGCTGGGTAACCCTGGCATAACCAGATAATAACAAAGCACCACGCCTATTTCACATATATGCCAAAAATGCCCGAAATGGCCAAAATATGAAAATCACCCAATTAATCACAAATGGGTTCACATGCATATTTAATACACCTAAACATGCATATTATCATTAAATAGCATAATAAAGCAATTATGGCCCTCCCGGCCTCCTAATCAAGGTCCTAGACCTTATTAGGAAATTTGGGGCATTACATATCTCATTGTAGACCGTCTATAGAGGATTGAGTGACAATTATGGTTGTAACAATGGATAATTAATAGCGTATCTATATTTGTTATAGAGAGTTCTATGAATTCAAGAGTGCAATTCCGAGTCTATAGTGGAGTCACGAGGAATTAAGAAGTTAGTAAATTTATTTGTTAGATTTATGAAAACTTATTAGAGCTTGATTTCATAGGCCCATGGTCCCCATTGTACCTTGGATAAAATCATCTAGATAGTCTCAATTAATTGATTTAATCATCAATTAGAATTATCAAAGTTGACCAGGTCAATTTTGGATAGTTTCACAGAGTTGTGTAATTTTGAGAAGAAAAGAGAAATTATGGCAGATTTATTAATTAAGATAAATTGGTATCTAAATTAATAAATAAATTTAAATCAAGGTTCAAATTATAAATAATTAATTTGATAAAGGATTTAAATAATTATTTAATTAATTAAATCAATAGAAACTAATACAAGCCTTGATTTTAAGTCCAACGGGCTTATAATCAAATGGGAAATTTCAAGGGCCTATAGCCCATGATAATTTCGACCTAGGGCTTCAAAATAGTTGTTATTTTATTGATTTTTTAATTAAATTAAATGGCCTAATTGGTCTATAAAAGGAGTGCTCAGAGAGAAGTCAAAACAGAAGTTTGATAAGTCACAAGTCAGATTTTCTGATAGTTTTAGATTCTCTCTAAACACAAGTCTTTTTCTAAACCTCTTTGTTATTTTCTCTTCTTCTCTCTATATCTATCTCATGTGTTGAGAATTGCCCACACTAGTCTAGGTGGTTCTAAGGATACATTGGACGATTGTGAAGAAAATAGAAGATCATTCAGTTTCTTGATAATACTCTGCGACAGAAAGGATACAAGAGTTAGAGAAACTGAAGGAAGGACTCTTAATTCCACTGCGTATACTGTAAGTATTATATAATTTGTTTCTCTTTGAATTCAATTTTAGAAACATGTTTTAGGCTATCTCGTATTAATTTGTTTAATATTAGATATACATGAAAATAAATAAAGATCATGTATAAGCTTTTCCAACAGTCGAAACCTATCACAGGAGAAATTTTGTATCTATATCTCGCTACAACCGAGCACGCCATCAGCGTCGTGCTCGTCCAAGAGGACCAAAACATACAAAAGCCAGTATACTATGTCAGCAAAAGGTTACTGGGGGAAAAATCGAGATACCCCTTAATGGAGAAATCGGCTCCCAGCCTAATTCGCTCATCTCGAAAGCTCCGACCTTACTTTCAAGCACACCCCATCCATGTGTTGACTGAGCAACCACTACGACAAGTCTTATCAAAGCCAGAAGCCTCTGGCCAATTATTAAAATTGGTGGTTGAGCTCGAACAATTCGAGGTTACTTATCATCCGAGGACAACCATCAGAGGACAGGCCCTGACATACTTCATAGTGGAATGCACTGGAATGACTGACGACGAAGTTATAACCCCAGCCCACGAGCTGTGGAAACTTTATGTATATGGGTCTTCCAACGAAAATGGATCGGGGGCAGGAATCATATTGATCACTCCAACTGGAAGCCGATTTCACTCCACCATGAGATTCAACTTTGAAGCATCCAATAATGAGGCTGAATACGAAGCTCTGCTGGCAGGACTTCGAATAGCCAAGGAACTCAAGGCTAAGACAGTACATTGCTACAATGACTCGCAGTTGGTGGTCAACCATATTTTAGGGGAATACCAGGCTCGTGGGACAAAAAATGGTTGCATATTTAGAAAAAGCAAAAGAATCTCTCGAACACTTCGAATTCTACACAATAGAGTAGATTCCCTGAGAGAAAAACTCGAATGCAGACGCCCTACCTAGGCTCGCCACATCCACCGAGGTCGACGAGTTGAATGTTGTACCAATCGAGCATCTGTCAACGCCCAGTATAAGATAACCAAAACAGGGAGACGTTTGCATGATTGACTCCGAGCCAACCTGGATGGTCCTAATAGTTGAGTACCTTGAAATCGGCAATCTCCCTGCAGAACGGAACAAGGCTCAAAAACTGATGTATCAGATCCCCAGATACACTATTGTGGAAGGAAGGATATATCGGAGAGGATACTCTATGCCACTGCTCCGATGTGTGACTCCACCCGAGGCCAAGAATGTAACGCCCTGGTTACCCCAGAACAGTTACGGTGAACCGGAAATTTAACTCGCTACCCGAGTCCTTTGGTTAAAACGTGCTTCTAGTGTTATTAACAGGCTAAGGTAGAAAACCAATCAAAAGGAAAGGATATATTTTATTTAACGCATAAAACTATTCATGGGCCCATCAAAAACTTTTACAAGTTATTTACAACTCAAAATGGTCATTACTATTTCAAATTTACAACCCGCCGACCTAAGCGACAAAAATAGGGTAAACCCCCTAGTTCCTCTGAGAACTCCTTGGCCGTGGTGATCAAATGGCTGCATATGTACACAACACCACCTAAGCTCTCCACTCAAGGTTGCGTGAGCTTCTCTTTCCCTTTACCTGCACCACATAGCACCCATGAGCCAAAGCCCAGCAAGAAAACACAATAACACATGAGTATAATATCAACAAAGATCACAATAATCATTCAGGACTTTCAGTCCAAAACAGATGAGTGACAATTGAAAAGTCACTAAAGTGGGCTTCATTCCCATCAGCCATGTGACGATAGGGTCACTAGGGCTTTACAAATAAGTGATCCTTTCACTAGCTTATCAAGATAGGTGCTCGATGAACTGGTCACCAATATAACCTATCACATGACCATAGAGTCATAACCGTGGGATTCCGCTACCTAGCCATGTGACAAGCAGCCACCTAGGCCTTAGGCCCTGGCTCTGAGTAACTAGTCCTAGACTATTCAAGCGCTTATAAGTTTCATCGACCTTAGGGTCAGTCCAGCGTTAATGCTTTAGAGTCATTCAACGCAAATATCGATTAGATCTAATCTTCAATCGGTAATATGTGACCAGTGTCGTCCCTGACTAATCAGTGCCATACACATGTAAACAACATCTTCTAGCATTTAATATGCAATCAATGTCCACATTTATCAACCAACATGCCTCAAGAACAATCATGCATGTCATATACACAGGGTGCAGTTTTCTTACCTCCGGTTTGAGCGAGAAAGATAATAAGAACGACTCCTGAGAGCGATCAACATCTTGATTCCTTAGCGGTTACCTAATCATAACCAATTATAACCTCCATTAATGAAAATCAACAATGAAAGGGTCTTAACCTAAACCCCACTCTCGGGACCTCGAAACATGCCCACACGGTGAGTAGATTTGATCCCGGGCCTTAAAGATTGAAACCTCGAGCCAAAAACCCTTAAAAACACTCAAAACGGGATTCTGGAGGAACAGAGTAGTGCTACAGCGCTGCTCAATAGCTCCCCAGCGCTATACTCAGAACCCCAAACCGCCCAACAGAGCACTGGGTAGCGCTATAGTGCCCTCTAGTGGGCGCTGTAGCGCTACACCCAGCCAAATCCTCCCCCGAAACCTCTTCCTTCGACTCCTTCAATTCCAACTCGATTACAATGCTTCCAAACCTCATTTTTGGTGCCAAATGAACCCAAAAATCATCCCCACAATCCCTAAGCATCACAACCACAAGAACCCTAGCCAAAAACTCCCAACAAAACCAATCATCCAACCTAGAAATCTTAACTAAAAACCAAAGCTAAAACAAAGCAAACCAGGAATTTTAAAGGCTAGAAACTTACCTTAAGCTCATATTATGATGCTCTTCAATGGTGGAATACACTCCCAAGCTCTCAAGACTTACTTCCGAAGCTTGGATCCTCAAGTTAGGCTCAAAAATCCAAAGAGAAAACAAGGAAATACAGGTACGGGAGAAGGCTTTGAAATTGCCCTGTTTTCTCTTCCTTCTACAGCCTTCAATGGCCAAAATACCCCTAGGTCAAATAAGGATTTCTAAAGGCTCCCAAGGGAAAATTTGACATTTCCCACTTATTTCGTTAATCATAATTAACGCTCTCCAATTCCCGCTATCCTCGATATACTCAAACACCAATAATTCATATCTCGTTACCCTTTAATTCTTGGCAACACTCTAATCATTAAAATCACCCTGAGACTCACCCCGAGCCCTGAACTTAAACCTGTTATGACTAAATCGCTAATTAATATTCAAATATCGTCTCATGCCAAATGTCTCGAACAAACCCACATTATAATGTGGTCTCAACAATAGGTCACCAACATGTATACAAATATACAATTATGCCCTCAACGGGCCAAATTACCAAAACACCCCTGTAATGAAATGTGGACCCACATGCATACATTTAACATCATATTATAATATAATTCACATAAACATGCATTTAATCATTTAATGGCATAATTAAACAATTATGGCCCTCCCGACCTACTAATCCAGCCATTAAACCACATTAGGGATTTTGGGGCATTACAAAGAAGATCCTAGAAGAGATACATGAAGGATTCTGGGGGGACCACACTGGGGGGCATAGTTTATCAAAGAAAATTATATGCCAAGGATACTTCTGGCCCACTATCAAAGCAGACTCATTTGATTACGTCAAGAGATGCGATAAGTGTCAACTGTTCGCGACAATCCCACCAGCTCCACCTTCCGAGCTAACTATGATGACTTCCCCATGGCCCTTTGAGGTCTGGGGAATTAACCTCATAGGCCCATTGCCAACAGGCAAGGGTGGAGTTAAATACGCAGTAGTCGCGGTAGATTACTTTATGAAGTGGATCGAGGCCGAACCCCTGGCAACAATTACCTCAAAGAAAGTCTTGGACTTTGTGGTAAAAAAATATAATCTGTCAATATGGAATGCCAAGGAAGATAGTATCGGAAAACGATACTCAGTTTGATAGTGAACTATTTACTAATTTTTGTGAGAAAAATGGGATAATAAAGAGCTTCTCCTCTGTGGCCCATCCCTAAGCGAATGGCCAATTCGAAGCTGTGAATAAAACCCTGAAGAGCTCAATGAAGAAGAAATTGAAGACGCTAAGGGAAAATGGCCGAGGAGTTACCCCAAGTCTTATGGGCTTATCGGACCACAACTCGTACTTCCACAGGTCATACCCCTTTTTCTCGGGCATATGGATGCGAGGCTATATTACCAATCGAGGTCAAAATACCCACCATTCGTAGCCACGCTTATGACAAAGCCTCGGACCAATCCCAGCTCAAAGTAAGTCTGGACCAGATCGAAGAAATACGGGATGACGCTCAGCTAAAAAATGCAGCTTATAAGCAGCAAGCCGCCCGATATTTCAATAAAAGGGTTCCAGACAAGAAATTTGGTCTAGGAGACTTGGTGCTAAGATGTGTGTTCCTAGCTACGCGGGACCCAGCCGCTGGCAAGCTCGGGTCTAATTGGGAAGGACCTTATCAAATCGAATCAGTTATCCGACCTGGCGTCTACAAATTGGCAAGATTAAACGGGGAATTGGTACCACGAGAATGGAATGGCGAACATCTACGCCCTTACTATCAATAGTGTAGGAATGATGTCACCTGTAACCATGCTTGTTTATCTTTACTATGCTTCTGTTAATAAATTGTTCAAATCCTGAATAAAGTTCATTTTCGCTTCAATATGCTGTATTTTTTGCAAACTCTCTTAATTTAATAACCTATGGTCACACTCATAGGATACTAAGGGGGCATCAGTGGTATATATACCGTAAGCTTGAAAAAATAAAAAAATAGCATACACGAAGAGAATAAAAGTGTTTGGATATAACCAAATACGCGAGCTAAGATAGTTTGGACATAACCAAATTATTAATGAATAAAAGTATTTGGATATAACCAAATACGCGAGCAAAGATAGTTTGGACATAACTAAATTATTAAAGAATAAAAGTGTTTGGATATAACCAAATACGCGAGCTAAGATAGTTTGGACATAACCAAATTATTAAAGAATAAAAGTGTTTGGATATAACCAAATACGCGAGCTAAGATAGTTTGGACATAACCAAATTATTAAAGAATAAAAGTGTTTGGATATAACCAAATACGCAAGCTAAGATAGTTTGGACACAACCAAATTATTAAAAAATAGAAGTATCTGGACATAACCAAATACGCGAGCTAAAATAATTTGGGCATAAAAAATAAAGTGTTTGGATATAACCAAATGCGCGAGCCAAGGTAATTTGGATGTAACCAAATGCGCGATCTAGATATAACTAGATCAAAAATATGTGTATGGATTACGAACCAAAAACACGACCTAAATAAGTTTGGAACAAACCATCTAAAACTAATCGACAGAAAGTTGGAATGTAAATATACCTACTTCAAGTTAAGTAGAGTTTGAAGCTGGAATATTTTGCAAAAAGATCGTTTCGATCTCATAACTTTGGGGAGCTACCCGAAGATGAAGAAAAGTAACTAGAAAAGCAGGATATAACTAAACTACATACCTTACACGCCATATAAGTACTTTCAAGTGCATGGTAAAAGTAATTTCCGACCTTGACAAATAACGAGATTGGACACAGATACATCGAGTAAACTGTGCATGAATCCATTGAAGCTCGAGCTTAAATCCACCACGTGTTTGTATGAATAAACATACATAAGGACACTTTTAATGTAAATAGCTTGAAATATTTCGACTTGAGAAATGTAAAGCGAAAATATTAAAGTAAAGTCAAATACGATATTATAAATATCATAAGAAATATCTCTTTTACGAGCTATAAATTGTCGTAGCCCCAAGGGCATAGAAAACAAAAGATAAAATCTATTACAAAGCTTTCAAAGGGACGCAGCCCCGGATCGAGATTTAGGAGGAAGGAGCGCCCTCCTTAGCCTTCTCAGCATCCTCCTTAGCCTTCTCAGCCTCCTCCTTAGCCTTCTCTACCTCCTCCCGAGCAGCCTCCTCCACATCAAGCCGAGCTTGCCATTTGGCCACGAGCTCTTCCTCAAAAGAGCCTAGGAAGCTGGTATTGAGATCGGCGTTACTGGCCCAGATCCTGTACATGGCTAGGTCAACCGCCCGATCCTTCTCCTCGAGAAGACGAGCCTTTTCGCCCTCCATTATCTCGAACGTGGCCTTCTTCTCTACCTCAAGCTTGGCATTAATCTTCTCAAGCTCCTGGAGCCTGGCATTCAGCTTCTCGAGCTTGGCTATCCTAGCTTTCATCTTCTCCGCTTTAGCCTCCATGTCTGCTTTTGCGGTCTTGAACTCATGAGCGAGCTTAATTTGAAGTTCTTTCGACTCTTGGGCATAGGACATGCTCGAGTGAACCTCGTTGTTCAACTTGTGATTAAGCTGAGCAAAGGCATTAAGAGACTGAAATACAAACAAATCAAGTTAGAACATACACTAAGCACAATTACAACAAATAATAAGGTGAGAGAGGTTACCGCAGTAGTGAGCTCGACAATCTTGTCGTAAAGAGTGTTGCAGTCCCGAGCATTATTCAAAAACTGCCACTAAGGAGCCTCAAAGCCGCTAATGCTCTAGTCTACCCGAGACAGAACGTTTGAGCCAAGTGTAGCCCCATGGGTCCCGGCAGCATTGTTGACTACATACTCATCAACATGAGTAGAAATCAACAATAGGCGTGTTTTGGAGGCCGTGGGCTTCTTCGAAAGTGGGCCGAGTGTCGAGCGGACCATGATGGCAGGAGGCACAGGGGGACACTTGTGGTGGAAGCTTCGACCTGGGAGGCAGGATCCACGGCTGGGCTTGTAGCAATGGGAGCTGGGGGAGGATGGGTCTTCTCGGTCCTCTTAAAGACCTTGGCAGGCCGATCAAACTTCTGCGAGGCTCTTGGGCACTTACTCCTCTTAGCCCCCTCGCCACTGGCGAGCACGGTGTCAAGATCGGAAGCCATAGTACCTGTGCAATCACACCACATTATAAGAAATTCAAAGACACAAAAAGTTAGCATAATGCAGACAGACAAGGAATAAAAGGACAATTAATGAGGAACCTAACTGGAACTCTCCCCCGAGCTCGTGCTCGGCAACCACGTAATTCCCCCATCTTCGGAAGAGACAAGGGGAGTCCCTTCCCTATATGTGGAAGTCAACCTAGAAAGGTCCCTATAATCATTTGTCGTGTATTGGACAGCTATTCCATCCCAGACCTCATTCAGACTATACATAGTATCGTACTTCCCTAGCCAACTATCAAACCTATGAACCCTCTCATCTACCCAGGACCATATATAAAAGTGGTTCCAATCATCTTCGCACAAGATAAAGGTGTCGGGCTTATGCTTAAGTAGCGAAGGAGACCATAAGGCCGAGCTATGGATGACCGTACCTCTGTCACTTGAGCTCGAAGCCTCGCCATTGGCCTCGTTCCCCAAGCACGGACTCCTGCAACGACGAGCTGGGGATCGTACTTTAGAGCTTTGCCACAAAGGAAGGTTGTCGATTGGGAGATGCATAGACTCCCAACTGGTGTGCTTCTTGTTGGACCAGTCGTTTGTGGATTGATCCATCTCTAGGAGACCACAAGCTCAAAGCCTATCTTCATGAAGAAGATAGGAAAGGGAGCGCCTACCATAAGGAAGTTGAATCAAGGCTTCCTTGTGCTCCTTCATCTTGTCTGTGGGAGTAGGGTAGTGATAGTGGCTGAAGAATTGAAGATGTTATGAATGGTTTGAGCTTAAACAAAACTTCGAGCATGAAAAGAAAGGGGTCATATACTTACGAATTTGCCTGAACGAATAATATCTAGAGGGAGCCAGGCCATCTGTCCAAAAGAAAGCCAGCTTGAAGTTGGGAGGATGGTTCAATAGATCCTCAAAGACTTTCTTCTCCTTAGGATAACTCGAGAGGTAGTAGAATCCATCTCCTCCCCGAGCTCGGGAGGGGTTGCTTTTCAAACAAAAGAGATACAAAATCTCTTTTGGTGAAGGTCCTTCCCACTTTTGCTCGTGGTCCACCTCTCGAGCCACCCCAACATCCTTAGCAGTACTGTTGGTAGCCTCTGCAGCCTTCGCAGCCCACAGAAGTTACTCGAAGAGAAGGGGATACTTGTTTGCTTCGCCAGTGAAGTCCAAGCTCATCTCCTGGTTGTGGAATCGGGCTACATAAAACACATCTAAGACGATGGTTTCAACCTCCTTCCTAAGGACCTCCACCACCAGCTAAAGGGAATTATTCTTCTCTATAGCTTGGAGACCCTTGTCATCACTGGCACGGGCTTTTACCATGGCCTCATTGGTTTCCCCACAAGCCCATGTGACCTCCTCTACTACCCGTGCAACGTCTGATGTGGCCTTAGTAGCTTCTTCCTTGGACTTCTGGGCCTCTTCCTTAGCTGTGTGGAGTTCCTCGGTTGGTTTTTGGGCTGCCTCTTCAAGCGTCCGGGTGCAGGCCTACTCCGCTTCCAGTGAGGTCTACAAATGAACCACCTCCTCCAAGGGAACCAGGACCTTCTCCTTTAGCACCGCCACTCTAGCCTAAGCCCGCTGAAGTCTTTCTCTTCAAATCACTAGGGCCTCCGCCCCTACCAGAACCAGAATCTGGAGGCACCGCCCTACGGCCCTCCCTCCTCACTGCACTCTCCCTCCATATCTTATTCTCCGCTTCCTCAGCAGTAAGAGCCTTCTCTACAGCCTGGGCATAAGTTGTCCCTCCAGGAACTGTTGTAATTCTCACATCATGGGCAATCATAGTGTTAAGCCCTCTAATGAATCTGTCCTGCCTAGCTGCATCGGTAGGCACAAGATCTGGTGCAAATTTCGCAAGCCTGTCAAACTTTAGGGCATACTCTGTAACTGTAATGCCGCCCTGAACTAGCCCCACGAACTCATTTATCTTCGCTGCCCTGATGGCAACATTATAATATTTCTGGCTGAATAGATCCTTAAATCCTTCCCAAGTCAAAGCAGTAACATCCCTAGTCTGTGATGCCACCTCCCACCAGATTCGGGCATCCTCTCTCAACATATATGTGGCACAGGCCACTCTGTCCTGTCCCTTTACCCTCATAAAATCAAGAATGGTAGTAATCATGGTCATCCACTGCTCAGCCTTCAGTGGATCTGGTCCTTCCTCAAAGATCGGGGGTTGTTGCTTCCTGAACCGCTCATACAACGGTTCCCACTTATTCCCAACCTCAGCTGGCTGCACTACAGGTACCACTGCAGGTGGCACAATAGGGGCAACACTCCCAGATGGAGCTTGCTGCCGCAGAATTCGGATCTGCTCATCTTGGCTCTGTAGCCGAGCCTGCATATCTGCCATCAGTTGCTGCCAGTTCTCAGGGACTGGTGGAGGGATCTGGCCTGATCATCATCTCTAGCCCCAGACCTGCCGGCTAGTCGCGTGGATTTTCTTGGATGCATAATTATCCAAGTCAATCTGCAGTCAATGACTCGGCAATCAGACTATGATGACAGGGTAATAATCCTTTCATGATCCATCACTGGAACTCCAATCATTCACAAACAATCAATTCATGACAATTTATCCAAATATTCATCCACATGCATAGCAGTGCTGATAAGCACGCCTCAATAACATCATGCAATAGTCAAGGGCCAGGCCCTATCAACATCTCATGCTCCCTATAATCAAACAGGTATCAAAAATCATATCTCACTCAAATCATTTAAACACATAATCAGGTGTACACAATTACCAAACCCTGAGTTAAGCTTGTCTCTCGCGGTGAATGTACATATCTAGAAAGTCTTCAGGAACCCATAAACCTAGGACGCTTTGATACCAAGTTGTAACGCCCTAGACACCCAAGACCACTACACTGTGTGTTTATAAAGTGCTAGACTTGCTAATCAAGTCATTTAATTAAGAACATGTTTCTGAAACTATAATGGAACATGTTTATAAAGCTGTCCTTGGCTACCAGTGGCCAAGCCGCGCCCTGTGCGCAAATATTGTGTACGGCACCCTTAGGCCGCCATCACATGTCCCATGGAATAATACCATCATTGACATTATACAGATATCGGGAGCTCTTAGTCCCATCACAAACATATAACTGGGTGCAGTTTTCTTACCTTTGGGTTTGCTAGTCTTGTTCACTGTGATCCTCAAGCACGATCCTTCCCGAGCCCTAGCCCGAACCTAGCCACAATCATAGACCAAAGTCATTACCAACCCTCAAGTATATAACCTAGCCTCGGGACCAATCCCGAGCCCTCGGAGAGTCCTAGTTCCACCAAACAAGGTGGTGGAATTGAACCTCGAACCCTTGGTCAAAAACCCTTGAAAATAACCCTAAAATCCCTTTCTGAACACAGGATAGCACTACAGCGCTCATTGGAGGGTGCTACAGCGCTACAAATAGAACTGAAATGCCCTCAACAAACTTGGCCTAGTGCTACAGCGCCCAAAGGCTAGTGCTATAGCGCTAGTCACAGACTGCCAAATTGCTCAACTTCTTCTTGTGATTTCTCCCGAGCCAAACTTAACCAAAACTTCCCCAAACTTTCACCAAACTCAAAATCAAGCTCACTAACATGTCCAACTCATCCCAAGCATCACAACCATACAAAATCTAACCACATGCACCCCTAATCCCAAAATTCACCATAGTTGCTCCTGGACTTCAGAACTCAGCAAAATACAATCAAAACTTCAAAGTTTAAAGCTTAGAATTTTATACCTTTGATGGAAATTCGATTTCAAGTTATCCTGTCGCCCTCCTTAGCTTGTTCTTCCTCAATTCCTTGCCTTGAATTCCCCTAAAGTTCCCATCAGCTCAGCTTAGACCCCATAGCATAAACAAGTCAAACCAGAAACTAAAAACTCCAAAGTCTTACCTTAGGTATTAGTGTGTTCCTGCTAATCCCTTGCCAACCCTTCAAGCTTAGCTCAGGATTCTTGTTGCTCAGCCCAACCTAGCTCCCCTCTGAGTTTTGCTCCAAGAAAACACAAGGAAATGGTGAAGGAGATCACCAACCGACCCTTAGAAAAACAGCTATGTTTTCTTCCCTTTCTTTTTCTTTCTTTTCCTTATTCTCTTTCTTTCCTCAGACTTCTATATTATTCTACCATTTCCACTAAGTATAAAGCCTCAGCATACTTATCTCTTGCAAGCCAAATGTCCATAATGCCCTCCCTTTTAATCCTAAATCCTTTAATCCACTTAGGGGCATTTTGGTCATTTTACCTAATTCCCGCTAATTTCCTCGAGTGTCTCTAATATTTCCCGCTTACTTCTCGATACCTAATTAATCACCAATTATATTCCTCATTATCAAAATTAACCCCAATATATTCTCTATATTCCCATTTATACCCCCAGGCTCGCCCTGATCCAGGTATAAATCCTCACCGTGACTTTTCCGCTAACTCGCTCACTAGGATCATCTAGACTCATAGATTACAGATATATCCACATAATAATGTGGTCTCAACAGTTATCACATATATACAGTTATGCCCGCAACGGGCCAAAATTGCGATTATGCCCTTCTAACCTATTCAGGGCCTACATGCATACTAATACACATAGTCATGCATCTCAAATATTCAAATAGTCATATAACGTGCTTTAAATCATTAAATCACATATATTCTGATTATGCCCTCCCAGCACACTAATCAAGGCCCTTAAGCCTCATTAGTAAATTTGGGTCATTACAGCATCACTGTGAGCATTCATCTCACACATGGTGGAGCTGACCCCCTGGAGAAGCTCTACTGTGAGTGGACCAACCACCTCTCCCATCTTGGCGACGAACAGGGCTCCAGCTCAGCGAGACCTATCGGGGGCATGACAGACATTTCCCTTGGAGGCTTCACTTGGCGCAAAGCCTCCGTAGAGTCATGAAGGGCCTTGTTCCCCTCCTCCAGGCATGCCTCGAAGTATTGGAGCATGGCTTCAAAACAGTCCAACTTCTCACCTTCGAATATCTCTGGGTATACCTGGCTCTCTGCTCCCAGAGTCTTCTCATCCACAAGAGAATAAGAGAAGGAAATCTCGTAGACGGGTGTGACCTCTGCCTGAGGAAATTCTCTCTGGAGGAGGAGGTCTGTTATCGCTTTGCCGGCGCATGAGGTACCACTTCCTCTCGAGGTCTCTGCGATCCTCTCACAGCAGATGAACTTGGACCCACTCCAATTCCAAGGGCGGATTGGGCAATGTCAGCCAACCCTATGTGTTATGCAAATGTAAAGCAACAGTTAGAAATTGCATAACACAAAATAATGAACAAGATGTAACGACACATGTCGAGAGCACGAGGGCTTCCCGAAATACCCACCATTAAGGTCTTTATGGTGAAGAACTAAATGGACAATCTCCCAAATTAACCTCCCCATCTCTTGGGTAGTGTTAGTCTCATATTGGCAAAAATAGTTCGCATGGAAAGAGATTACATTGTCTAAGGGCACGAATCCCTGTGATGGAAATTTCCTCCGTAGGTGGTGGAGATATACGTTTATAAGGTCTTGGTAATCTTGGAACTCCTCCCTAGCCTAGTGCCCCTCGAAAGTTAGCCGAAACTGAAGAAGTGATGGAGAAGCCCACATGTGCTCGAGACTTGCACCATCTCTTACATGTCTAGCGTTATATACAATTATCGGAGATTTTCCTAAGACAAGGTACGAACTTTCTATCCCCACCTGGAGCTCCTCCTCGAGGTCCTGGTCTTCTTAGGCCTCTCGGAGTGCTTGAATGGCTTAAGCGTTCTCAAACTGCCCCTCCAACAACCTCTGGTTGAACATCGCGAAGGCCCGACCATCGATGTAGTTAATGTGTGGGCGGCCAGTAGTCAGGACTTGTTGGAAATCCTTATAACTGGCGAAGTCTACATTGCATATACACTTCCCGGGCTTGAGAAGGCCTACTTCCCTCAAGTTCTCCTCCGTCACTAAGAAACTCAGTTCTAGCTCAACATCTAGAAGAGTCTTTATCTCCACCAGGTGATCTTCATACACATGTACGTAAAGAGTCTGACGAAAAAGGCCTATATGCACAAGAACTACTAAGTATGGGACAAACTAAGGAAGTGAAAGAAGTACAAAGCTTGTCTTCGATAATACTCACCAACCTTGGAGAACTCAAGTATCGGCGTAGGGTTGGTACGCATCGGGAATCCGTTGATGAAGAATTATTGGTCCTTAAAGTCCCAAGAATGGTTCTCATTGTGATGTGGGTCCTTGTAGATTAGCGAGGGATGGGCATACATCATCAATGCATAGTACCCATCGAGGTCCTTCTGTTTCTTCCTCGGCGTGTTGTAGAAACTATAAAAATATAAGATTTCCATTAGGGATGGTGCTGGCCAGTTTCTTCTCCAGTACAAGACATACATTCCCGCCAGGACCCTGTACCCATTGGGCAAAGGTTGGAAGGGGGGAATTCCCATGTACTTCAAGAAGTCCACAAAGTATTGGTGTAGTGGTATGGCCGCTTCGGCCATCAAGTGTGCCTGGCTCCACGCCCAGAGGCCATGCACGATGTGATCCGCTCTCTCCGAGTCCCAACAAAGGCGCACCAGAAAATCCTCCCTAATCCCATAGTGCTTCATGATGCACTCTAAGGCTTGGGGATGTTTGACTTTGCTAGGGTATTTCTCCACCTCAAACCCCGCGGCCTCGTATCGTTGTGTAGGATGGGGAATAGGATCATGATTCAATTCTTTCTCCGTCAGTCCCCTTTGAACCGACTACGCTGGCCTCTCCGCTACCAAACCCATTTCTCTAACCACCAGCTCACGTGTTGATTCTTGGGCCACTACCCATGGAACCCCTTGGTCCCTACCTTCTCGGGCCATGGTGAGAATTTCCTGATCAAAAGTGAAGAATCCTTGTTGGTGTAATTGATGGAGCTTCTTGGACATCTAAGACAAAAATCAAGCAATTAGCATTTTGACCGAAAGAAAAAATTCCAAAATACAATAACCCCTAAGACAGATGCTCGGGGAGTGGGGAAGGAAGAAATTCTACGAGCAAGGAGTGTTCTCGAGACCCTAAATCGATTCTCGGAGAACACCACCGGAATTCAAGAACTTCGCAAGAATTTGAAAATTTTCCAGATTCCGGTCGAATACCCAGAAGTGACTAAAAGCACGAAAAAGGGCAAAAAGTGCCAAACAGACTTTTATAACCAATTTAGGCACTATCCAAGACCCACAAAAACGCTAAGCGGGGTCGAAAAGGTCTCTAAACCCTAAAATTACCAAGAAACAATACACAAACCAAAACATTTACAAAAGCAGAAACAGAAATTGAAACGAACAACTTACTCGATATGTAACTCTGGTATGTGTTGTATCTGGTTTGAACTCAAAGGTACTTGATGTTGTTAACCCAGAATTACTTGGCTTCTCTCCAACCTTCTAGGATCGTAAGCAAGGAATTTATGGGTTTGAAGGGTCGGTTCTTTACAAGGGGAATCATTTTTGGAAAAGGGAAGTTTAGGCTCTGGTGTAAATTTCAAATGAATGTAAATGTGCATAAAGAGCCAAAATTTTAATTTATACCTCTAGGCATTGATGGGAAGCAACCAAATCTTGATCGTTGATCATCTAGGGAATAGGTACTCGAAGGTGATCCAACGGTCACAATTATCGAGACACGGATCATGATCAAATGTGGAAAAAGGACGCCTCAAGTACAGAAAGAAATGACACTTCGTGTACGAAATAGATGTTTCGGGCATGGACAAGACCCCTCACTAAATAGCACTATTGATAGGTCCAACTATAGGGAGCCGACTCTTGGCATCGCCTTTTGGTAGGGAGAAGCCTCAAAAAGCCCAAACATCTCCCCTCCAACATGTCCCTCGGGAATTACTCTCCTCAATCTAAGTCTCCACTGTTCGAGGACAAGTGAAGACTTGGGGGGCAAATGTTGTCCGTGTTTTCAGCAGTTGACATGTGGTTGCCATTAGAAAGTAATTAGGCTTCTTAGGCCCTGAGAATTCGTGTGGGACTCACCAGACCTACTCGGTCCATAGGCTATTCGTAGTGGTTGTGCTCCACCCCCAGAGAAGGGTGTCATGAGGTGGACCATGCCTCAGGGATCGTTCCTGATTTCCTCCATCTTCTTCCAAGTCCTCTAGGTCTGCAAGGAGTGTTCACCCCTGGAGGATTTTGTCAAGTGTCATGCACAGCGACCCTAGACCACAAGCAACCGTTTGACAAAGTTATTGTTCCCATTAGTAGTGGTGTCAAATTCGTACAGACAACAAGCAGTATATCCTAAAGTGTTGCTTGACATGGGGAAACGTGTGACTACCCCTGAAACTGTCATGGGTGTGTCACCCCAAAAGTTGGTGGGCTGAAACCTCATAAATGGACCCATGTGATACACACGGGCCCACCACAACCTTAATTACAATAGGTTGAATTTATTAGAGTTTAGACCCCAATTAATGGGGAATGTTATGTAATAAACACCCATTATGGGAACAAATCACCCTCACCCATCTATAAATAGGGCTAGGGCTCACATTGCAAAGGGTCAAAACTATTTGTATTTAGGGTGTTGCTAAAATGTTACCTGAAACTCCATAGAAACTTGACTCCATAAGCTCCTCAAATCATAATACAATTGCCTCGTAGACTAGGGTTATCCTTGTGTTCTTTACTGCATCTCTTTAAGCTTTGGTTTAATTAGTTGGTAGCGAAAAAGGAAGTCAACAACTAACAATGTAGAAATTTTGTAACTTGTTTTTCGACTATGGCATATTTATTATCTTTGAGGTGACTAGTCTCCCTCAATAATTCACACAATCTAGCAAATGTCAATGGACTCATTCATATTATGTCCTGACATTTCTCATTGGTACTAATCTATTGCATAAGCAGATCGCAAACTTTATGGTTGTTACCTTTATTATTTGTAAGACTCTAATAAGTATTGAATTTGACTATTTTTAAATCATTATTCTTCTATGATTATGCACTTGATTATTTATTTATATATGTTTAATAAGTTTATTTTGGGTTTTTAGGACTTCCATGACATTTGGGTGAAAAATAATGAATTTGGGAAGTTTTACAAGCAATGGTTAAGCTTGGAATTACAAGGTTGAAACTACATACTTGATTTTGACAATTTTTCAATACTCTTTTTGAAATCTTTCTGGAAATACAAGTTTTAGATCATTTTCTTAGCTTTTGATAGATTTTTGAATCGTCTAATTCATAACTATTTCAAGGAAGTTCTTGTTAAAATATCAGCAACGGCTGCAGCTGAAGAAACACGAAAAATGAAGAAAAATGCACGTGTGCTGAAAATGGTCTCTAGCCGCGGCCAGCCATATTCCAGGTCGCGGCCTGGGGGACAGAACGCAGTGTTCATGGCCTTTATAAACCTCTGGCCATGGCCAGAGCCTGATAAATGCACCAAATCGTCTCATGTGGCCGCGGCCGCCAAGAAACACCGATCACGGCTAGCAATTGAAATTTTCTTTAATTTTTAAATTTTAAATGTATTTTCAAAGGGTTATAAAAAGGATTAGGGTTAACTTTTGATACAACTTTGGATTGCGGATTTTAGAGGCTAGAGCAGCGAGGAGAAGAAAAGACATCATCATCTATATTTGTCAATCTATTTTTTCTTTATTCTCAAAACGTCTTTATTGTCATTGAATATTTATGTTTGTGAATATGAATGTGATTATGGAGTAGTTTTCCTTGTAGTTGAGGGTTATTTCAAAACCCTAGACATAAGATCTTGACTGCATTTATAAATTTTATTTTTTTTATTCCCTTTTAATAAATTGCTTCTATTTTTCTACTTGAATATTATGGATCTTGTAAAATCTTGTTTAGACGACCGCTAATTAGGGTTTTGCATTATTCTACTATCATCTTAGTATTGTTATTCACCTAATAGTTTATTATTCTAAGTAGAGTAATAAATTTCAATTAGGGTATTTTGACGGGTATCTTTATTGTGATGAAAAATAGAATCTACGGTAAATGAATTGCATGCTTAATTTATTTGTTGCCTTGATTAACCTGTTTCCATATAGTGTGATGCTTTTCCAAGGTTAAATAGATCGCATGCTTAATGGGTTTATTGCTTTGTAAAAATGATTAGTTAAGAGCGCTTAGCTTTAATTAATTATAATAGGGAAACTAGGATAATTGACTGCTTAAGTGTTATCTGTGGGGTTAATTGTTTAATTGGGAAGAAAGGAATATTATTTATCTTTGTTGATAGATTGATTGTCGAAGGTGGAGAGTAACTCTTGACTATTTCTTTAAAATCGTAGTTTCCTTAGTTCTTGAATTGTTAATCTTTACTCTTTTAATTGTTATTTTGTTTTATGTTACTAATCTTTAAAATCAAATCCCCTAGTTAATTTCTACTTATTTCTTATTTTTGAATAATAATTAGAATCATATTCCTCGTGGGTTCGACTCTTATTTACCATTATGGTGAAGTAGCTGGTATAAGTGATTAAAATAAATAGTTAAATTTGACACGGCATACGACACCCGTCAAATTTTTGGCGCCATTGCCGGGGACTATTTTATTTAATTTGTTATTATTATTTTTTTTCATTTTTACTAACTTGATCTATTAGTTGTTGTTGATGTTCTCAGGGCTTGCATAAAACTTGGTTTGAGACATGGCAATGTACTATCAACACTGTTATGATCCACAAATGAATAGATATGACCCCTATTCTAACAATTATAATTCACAATGGGAGGAATATTCTAATACTTTCTATGATGGAAATCAATATGTTGAGCCAAATTACTACTCTCAATCAAAATTGCCACAATATTTAGATCCATCAATTGAAGATCTCATCAATGCATTGAATGTCAGCAATCTCCAACTTCAACTTATGTCGCAGCAGGCTTATGGGCCTTTTCCTTAACAACCTCCTACAAGAATGTCAGAAGATCAGGAATCATCAATTTCAGATATGCTAAAAACCTTTGTGGCTTCAAATATTTAGACCCAAGTTATTCTTCAGAGTACTCAAGCATCCCTCAAGAATTTGGCAAGTACTATGGGACAAATTGCTACATCATTGAGTAATCTTGAGGTTGAGAAGTTTGGAGAATTGCCACAGAACTAAAGAGTAATTTAATAGAGAACGATGGTACCCTAACTCTCCAAAGTGGTACACAACTTGACACGCCACCTCATCTAGACATAACATTTGATCGAATTCCAACTAGATAAGTCAACAATTCAACCCCAGAAACATCCTCTCCATCGGAGATTGAAACTTTCACTTCAGTGGGTCCATCATCACAGAACATGCTACACAAACCAACTATCAGATTGTATGTCCATATTCCTCATTTATCGAGCACATTTATAAAATCTAAGAATGAGGAGGAAAATAAGGTGATCCTTAAATCAATATTTCGCTCCATAAGACCATTAAGCAAGTACCACATTATGTTATGCTTCTTAAGGAGTTGTGTAGAAATAAAATGAAACTTAAGGGTAATAAAAAGATAGTTGTGGCAAAGAATGTCTCTGTTGTTCTTAAAAGGAAGTTGCAACCCAAGTGTCAAGACCTTGGGAAGTTTACAAATCTATACATCATTGGTAAAACCATGTTTCATCATTGTATGATAGATTTAGGAGAACCTATTAATGTTATGTCTTATTCTATTTTTGCTTCTTTAAATTTAGGGTTATTAAAATAAAATGGTGTTATTTTTCGATTGCCTAATCGCATTAATGCTTATGCCCTAAGGGTAGTTGAAGATGTTTTGGTGCAGGTTCAATTTGGGAGGTCATTCTTGCTAATAACAAGTACAAAGCTGGATGTCAAAGTATGGGTACTTACAATATAATTTGATGGTGAAGTTATAAAATTCAATGTGTTGAATTCTATTGATAAGTACAAGAGGAAGAAGGTTCTGTTAAATGACCCACCATAATAATCATGTCCAAATCATTCAATCGAATTAACGACATTAAACAAAGCAAACTTGCAGGAGTTTTTCTTATACTTATCTTTTTATTTTGCATTGATTTTTTATTTAAAATATGCCTTGAGGACAATGCTTAAACTAAGTGTGAGGGAAGGGAAAATTGCATGTTTTATTTTTCTTTGTCATTTCTTTAGCTGTTATTTATTTTTGTGTTATGTTTAGTTGTTTTTAGTGTCTTTTTTTTAATTTTAGTTTACTTTTAGGTTGTCATAAGCATGGTTGTGTTGAAAGTTGTATGTCAATGATAAAACTTCTTATTAAGATAAGAATATGTCTAGGAACTTGATGAATTCTACATGAATTGTGTGGTTAACTCTTGTGTGGTTGATACTTAAACTTGTTCTTCGATGTTTAAACATGATGAGTACAATTAGATTTACTTTTTCACTATTGTTTAGAGATATTTATGCATGCTATTATCTATTTATATAGTATCGATCTCTCTAGAAATCATTGATTAATTGTTTGAGGCAAAATCTTAAGTACACATGATTAGGAAGATGATTAAGGCATGTTCTTTGGATCGTTTGAGTCTTTCAAACTTACCTATGAAATTGAATATCCTAGTTTCCAATTTTTGAGCCATAATGACTAATCATTTTCTTTCATGATTGTGTTCGTATTGCCAAAGTCAAAGATATAATTATTTATTTTAAAAAAAAAATCTTTTATAAATAAGTAAATTAATTTTCTTGTCTTAAGAAAAATATTTTTTGAAGAATTAATTTGTAAAATTTTCTTGTGATTCTTTCCTTTGGCAATTCAATTATACAATGATTTTTCCAGCTGAAAAGATGATTTTTATTTATAGAAATATTTTCTTTAAATAAAATATATCTTTCCTTGTTTGGAAAAGAAGACTTTTTAGTAAAATAAAATAATTTTTATGAGATATTTTATTTTGTGCATCTCTAAACAAATTACTACAGGATTTACTTCATTTTGGGAAAGTTCCTTGTCCCTGAATGAATCTGGTCGTTTTAATTGTCTAGCTACATTCTAGTTGTCAAGACATCGTTTTAATTGTCTAGCTACATTCTAGTTGTCAAGACAGTTTCCTAATCTGTCGAGACAGAATCTGGCAGACATGCATAATTTTCTATTTAAAGAATTTGTATGATTCTTGCAGATTTTGTGGACTACATTGCACGATCATTTCAACTATAAATAGATAGCAAGAGCTCTTTGAAAGTCAAATATCGTATCTTGTGATAAGGATAATATATTTAATTTATTCTGACTGAGTAGTTTCATGGATTGAGTTATTCTAGATATGAAAGATTCGAAAATGAACTTGGTCAAGAGAAATGGCCAAATTCTCTATAGTCAGTCAAGAATGATGATCATGTTGACTCAACAGTTTCCTGTTTCGTCGGAACAAAATCAACTTGGCTGGTAGATTTTTTCAATCAAAGAAATTCGCAAACATTCTTGTATTAATTGCAAGATTTCAGAAGGGCTAGCCTTGGACGTTTTTTTCAGCTATAAATACATTGCCAATGCCTTTGGAAAAATCACCTCCTCCATTTTGAATTTTGTAATCACTTTTTGTTATTTTTTAGGAATCTTTCTTTGTAAAGATTAAGTTATTCACCTTAATCTTTGTGTGTGTGTTGAATGTATTTGTCCACATATCTCTCTTGTTCCTTGTAATAGATGGTATCTCTTGTGAATGTGTTCCTAAAGATCTTCGGGAGAAGATTTTATTAAAGTCTCACTTCGGGAGGAAGAGAGCACTTGCTATTCTTTAAAGGGATTTCAAGAGAATCAACGTTTCATCAAAACCAGATTAGTAGACAATAGTATAATAAGATTGTACCAATAGTTTAAGAGGGAGTCTTACATTGTTTAAGTCAATGCTTTTCTACAAATTATTTCTTTACTAATTGGTTTATTCTCTGGGCGTGACCCCGTGGATGTAAGTTATTTGAAAGGATTTCTGAACCACGTAAAAATTCTCTTGTGATGATTCTTTACTTGTTTTTCTGTTTCTGTCTTAACACTCATATCAATTGTGGTAACAACGTTGAAATCAGTCTAAACAACTTAATCAATATTCCGCATTTAATTAAGTTGTTTATCTCTAATCACTCGGTAATCATAAAATACAGAATTTTAGTTTTCTTTCCCTCTTATTTTTTCTTTCTATCCTAATTTATTTCCTCCCTACGAAATATATTTAAGGGATACTCCTCTTTTCAAGAAGTTGAAGCTTTGTTTGATAAAATATACTTAGCAAGCTAAAGCATCGCAATTATAAAATAGAGGTATTTGCAGTATAAATACTCAAAATTTTCGATTTTATACACTTATATACCCTTTTTTTTGCGGCAAAAATATTGAACGTTACGTTCTTGTTGTAGTCGTTACTACCAAGATCGTTAAGTGCCATTTCAACCAAATAAGGTGCCATGTGTCGATTTATTAGTGGTCCACCTCATATTTTTTAAAAAAACTTATTAATTCACTTAAAATTAATAAAAATATTACATATTTAATTATAATTAAATTAAAATTAAAAAGAATTCAAAATCAAAATTTAAACTTAAACCATAATGAAATAAATCAAATATCTTCCTTCTTCCTCCCAAATATCACGATAAAATCTTGCAAAATTAAAAGTCAAATCATCAACCTCCATCTTTTTCAACTAATCTAGAGCATCTATAAATATTAAGTAAAAAAACATGGAAGTTGTTACTAATCTAGAGAAGTTTGCTGCCAACATCATAAAATTTAACATCTCAGCCATAGACCAAGATTCAACATCAATCCTAGTAGGCGGGCGGTGGTTGTTGGGCTCGGCTCCCTGGTGGTTGTTGCCAATCAAAACGATGAAGAAGAGAGAGAAGAAGAAGAAGGTGAGAAGGAGCAAGAGAGATTGGGAAAGTAAAAATCAGTTTGGGATTTTTATTAATTATATTTATTTTTTTATTATTTAAATTTTATTTAGAATTACTTTTCTTATTTTAAAAATCAACTAATAAGATTTTCTTAAAAAATGAGAGGTGAACCACTAATACATCGACATGACATCTTAATTTGTTGAAATGACACTTCACAACTTTGGTAGTAACATTTGCAACAAAAATGTAACATTTGATATTTTGCCGCTGAAAAAAAAATTATGTATATAAATGTATAAAATCGAAAGTTTTAAGTATTTATGCTACAGAAACCCATAAAAATATGTTTTGGCGTTGGCTAAAAATCTATGACACCATTGCTCATAACATTGTAGAATAAGTCCTATGGATTCAGTCTATGATGGATGCCATGTGCCAAAGGCATTGGTCGTAGACTAATACTATAATATGTATTAAAAATTGGTAGAAATCAATGATTTGCATAACAAACCCAAATCAACATACCAATGCATTTCATAACACAACAAAGTAGATTACAAGTCAAATTTCAAATTCCTACACGATATTAAGACCCAAGAAAATTAACAAAATTCCAAATTTCTTAGAAAGTAGATATGCCATAGAATAACTATCAAGAACAAATGGTGAAAATTATTTTTACCATCAACTAAAAAAACATACCAAAAAAAAAACACACACACAAACAAACCAAATAAATAAATAAATAAAAATTAACTTAAAAATTAGATGAAGGAAACAAAAAAAAAAGATTTTGAATTGCCATAGTTGTTGGAGAGGTTGAGGTTGGAGAATGAGTTAGATTGAAGCCTATTGCCCTCTGTTGCCATTGAAAACTTGCAGTTGCTCCTCAATGAAGAAAAAAAGCTCCTCACAGTCAACTCCTTGATAAAGACAAAGAAATCATTGGTGTCATCTCCTCGACGAATATGAAGAGCTCTTCACAATCATTTCCTCGATGAAGACGACATTCCCCACGTACTAGACGTCCCTGGCGCTAGCCATTTTCAAGACCTAACCCTATCCATAGGCGAGAGAGCAAGCCAACCTCGTTGTCGTCTTTGCACCTGCTATTGACCCCAAGACCCGCCACACCTACAAAAGAGAAAGAAAATTAAAGTGAGAGATCAAGATAAGGCAAAGAGAAAGAGATTTGAGTGAGTGTATGTGAAGCTCTGAGTGAGAATGAGAGCGAAGTTCAGGGTGAGTGAGAGAGTGTGAGAATCCTAAGGTTTTTTTTCCTTCTTCAATTTGGGGAGAGAGTGAGAGACCGAGAGAAAAATAAAGAGTGTGATTGGAGGGAGAGTGAGAGACCGAGGGTTTTTTTTGGGTTGCTTTTTTTTATTGCTCTATAGGTGTAATGCCCCAAAATCCCTAATGCGGTTAAATGGTTGGATTAGTAGGTCGGGAGGGCAATAATTGATTTATTATGGCATTAAATGATTGTGTGCATGTTTATGTGAATTATATTATAATATGATGTTAAATGCATGCATGTGGGTCCATAGTTCATCGTAGGGGTATTTTGGTAATTCGGCCCGTTGAGGGTGTAATTGTATATTTTCATGCATGTTGGTGAGCTATTGTTGAGGCCACGTTATAATGTGGATTTGTTCGAGTCATTCGGCATGAGACGATCTTTGAATGCAAGTTAGCAGTTTAGTTATAACAGGATTAAGTTCGGGGCTCAGGGTGAGTCTTGGGGTATTTTGGTTATTAGAGCATTGCTGGGAATTAAAGGGTAACGGGATATGATTTATTGGTATTTGAGAATTTTGAGAATAACGGGAATTATAGGGTGTTAATTATGATTAACGAAATAGGCGGGAAATGACGGTTTTACTTTTGGGAGCCTTTAGAAAACTTTAAATGACCTAGGGGAAATTTAGTATTTTCATCCCTAGGATATATTTAAGCCATTGAAGGCTGTGGAAGGTTAGCCTAAACAGAGTATCAAAGTTTCTTTCCCATACAATTTACCTTCTCATTTTTCTCTTCCTTTTTCCTTTGGATTTTTTAGCTTTTCTTGAGGATTCAAGCTAGGGAAGTGGATCTTGAGGGCTTAGAATTTTGTTCCACCATTGAAGAGGATCCTAAACTGAGCTTGAGGTAAGTTTCTAGCCATTAAAACTCTAGCTTTGCTCTGTTTTTGTTTTGAAATTCAGTTTGGTTTTCTAGGTTGGTTAAAGGGAATTGATGGGAGTTTTTGGCTAGGGTTACTTGGGTTGTGATGCCTAGGACATATGTAGATGGTTTTTGGGTTCATTTAGGACTTCAACTGAAGTTTGGAAGCTTTTGGTTCAGGTTGGAAATGGTGGAGTCGAAGGGGAGAAGAACCAGGGCATTTCTGTCGGGTTGTAGTGCTATAGCGCCCACAAGGGGGCGCTACAGCCCTAGTTGAGGGTTTTCCATTCCTCATATTTCTGTTTTGGGCATTTTTAAGGGTTTTTGGCTCAGGGTTTCAATTCCTAAGGCTCGAGATCGAATCTACTCACCGTTTGGGTACAATTCGGGGTCCCGGGAGTGAGGTTTAGGTCAAGACCCTTTTAATGTTGATTTTCATTAATGGAAGTTATTATTGGTTATGACTAGGTAACTGCTAAGAAATCAAAAGGTTGATCGTTCTCAAGGGTCATTCTTTTACTATTTCTCGCTCGAACCAGAGGTAAGAAAACTGCACCCCATATGTGACATGCATGGTTATTCATGAGGCATGTTGAGTGTTTAAATGTGGACATTGATTGCATATCAAATGCTTAGCAAATATTGCTTACTTGTGAATGGCACTGTCTTATAAGTCAGAATCGGCAATGGTGTTAGAACTAGCTGTGAAGCTGTGACTTACTAGTCAAGTTTGAAAGTAGTACTGAGCACTGGTCGTATGTCATTGACCTATGAGTCAGAAGTGGCATAAGTGTCATGAACGCAGAGCCAAAAAGATTAGATCTAATCGATATCAGCATTGAATGACTCATCATGAGCATTAATGCTGGACCGACCCCAAGTTCGATGAAAACTAAAAGCGCTTGCCTAGTCCCATGACTAGTCACTCAGAGCCAAGGCCAAAAGGCCCAGGTGACTCCATCGTCACATGGTTAAGGGTACGGAACCTGCACTAGTGACTCCATGGTCACTCAATTGGTTTACATTAGTGACTCGTTCATCAGTCACTCATCCGGTTTAAGCTAGTGACTTGATCACTCATTTGTAAAGGGTGTGAAACCCACATTTGTGACTTACAACATCAGTCACTCATTTGTTTGGGGCTATAGGCTCTAGATGATTATCATGATCATCATTTTATATTATATAAATGCAGTAATGAGTTTTCTTGTTGTGCTTTGGCTCATGGGTTCTACGTGGTGTAGGTAAAGGGAAAGAAAAGCTCACCCAGCCTTGAGTGGAGAGCTTAGGTAGCGATGTGTACATATGCGGTCGCTTGACCACCACGGGCAAGGAGTTTCTCAGAGGAACTAGGGGGTTTACCCTATTTTTGCCGCTTAGGTCGGCAATTTGTAAATTTTATACTGTAATGACCATTTTGGATTGTAAATAACTTGTAAACGTTTTTATGGGCCCATGAACAGTTTTACGTTTTAAATAAAATATATAATTTCTTTTTTTATTGGTTTTTCACCTTAACTTATTAATAGCACCTAGATGCACATTTGTAACCAAATAACTCGATTAGCGAATTAAGCACGGTTCAAATTTCACAGTAACGGTCTTAGAGTAACCAGAGCATTACAATATGTGTCGACTACTAGTTAATGCTTAAAATCTTGTTGAAGCCTAAAAATCAAAACACGAAAATATTCAGCTTCATAATCCCAGAAAGCCACAATTCAAAATGTCCAAACTTCAATCTTCCATAATCTCTCTAAAATAACATTGTGCCATAGACTTGCCATTTAACATATTCACTCTAGCAAGGAAATTAGACAAACTGAAGAAATTTCGAAAATTCAACTCTTTAGTAAATTTAGCATTATCTAATATAGCAAGGAGCTTTGCTGCAAAAAGTTTTAAAGGTCTATTATGAATAGCTCTAATTTCATCACATAGAAAGTGTTTAATTTTAGGAGATCCTCTCAAAGTGCACAATTTTTTCCCACCAATTCTCTGTTTTAGACATGTTAAGAGATTATGTAAATTTTCTTTCACGTAAAGCAATTTCATAGCCACTTGATAACGAAAAATATGATGTGCAAGTATACACAATCGATTCAAGTAATAAAATAGTAAGTAAAATATCATTCTCACAAGGACTATCAACCAATTACCAATAATTGCTTTTAAATTTCTATTTGGCTGTCGAAAATAAAATAATTTTTAAACTAAGACTTAAAATTGAAATAAACTTCGCAATAATAAAGATTGATTCAATAATTAAAAACCTAGGGTATTAACTTCATCAACTTTTCATTCTATCAATTTTACTAATCAGTTCTAAACTCTTCTTCCTATTCTAATAGAAGGTTAACAAAAATCGATTCCTAATCTTTTTCAAGATATAAGATCTCAACATATATGCAGGTTTTCTATATCTCTGTGATAAACTTAAACACATAGCAGACATTAAGCATAGAAACCTAATTGCTACACAAGCCATACAAGTACTTTCATCCAATATATAACCTATGTCTATATAACGATAACATATTCAATTATCATCTTTCGAATTTTGAATCAAAATCATAAATCAAGAAAATATTGATCAAGTATTTATTAGCATTAGGCAAACATTATATAGATTAGAATAAAGAAGAAGAATCAATAGAACATCATAATAAAATTAAATAGAAATCCAACCGACTACATTAACCCCTAGATAGAGGTGTTTAGTTCATATCAGACATGACTAAAACAACAAAATAAATATTCAGAAACATAAAATTCAAAAGCTTGAAGAAGAAATAAAAATATGAAATTGCAGAACAAATTGTCTCAAAATCAAATTTACTCTCTAAACTCGTAATTAAAATCTGACCTAACCCTAATTAAACCCTAAAGTCTGAATTTATACTAAAAAGACAAGAATTCCTCTTTTTTTTCATAGGCATGCCGTGACTTGGCCTTTCCTAGGTCGCGGCCCCTGTCTTTTTAAAACACTTCAAAATCTGGTTAGCCCTCCAGGCACCGTGGCCCTCTAAACCCAGGTCGCGACCCACCTCTCCATGGACCTCCTGGGTTTTTCCTTTGTTTCTTCTAGCGCCTCGACTCTATTGAACAAGTCACGGCTCTAATTCCTTTCAGCAGACCTTCAGCCTATGACTTTGCTAGAGTCGAGGCCTTAACACCATGCCTCGACTTTTATTCCATTTTTTCAGATTTTAACCTTTCAACATCCTTCCTTCATCAAAAACTTATTATAACTCATCCTTAGTGCCATTTTGAGTCATACAACCACTGAAATCTTTTTTTTCACCATTTTCTCTTCTTTTCACATTTGTCACATGATTCAAAGCATCGACCTACAATAAAGACAAACACAAGCGTAATCTTGCACAAACAAACATAAAGACTCAAGATTACCACAAAAACACATCCTAAAACGACACTAAAATGGAGTTCTCAAACTCCCCCAAACTTACTCTTTACTCGCCCTCGAGTAAAGAACACAACAATAAATATACTCGACTAAAAACCTAAACAACCAACACACTTGAATCAAACCGACAATAATAATTCACACCTCAGGCTATGCTGACTAACACACTTATATAATCTTCAAGAAAATTAACTTATAATCCAGAATTTCAATCAAAACATTCTTCCAATTCACTTAAGTCAAAACAAAAATAAAAACACTCAAAATCATGATTAATAAATAAAATTTATTGGAATCATTTCATGCTCACCAAAAAAAAAAATTCATTGCAATCAACTAATATCATTATCCCATAAACTTGCTATACTTACTAATCTCCACTAATGTAGAAAACACATGCTCAGAAATCAATAGGACTTTCACAGCTTATAATTGAAAGGGCTTAGGTAAAGGTAGATGAAAAAGTCATTTAAGCTAAAGTATATCATAAGCACACAACCAAACAAACCAATCTTGTATCAACTTGCAGACCCAAAAACAATCCCAAATTTTTCTTACTATGAGAGAAATTCATAAACTGATTTTTTTTCTTTTTTATTTTTTTATTATTATTTTTTTCTTCTAATGATACTACACTCCCCCAAACTTATCGCTTTGTATTTTCAATTGGAGTGTAGTTCATATTTAATATAGTTTCTTTCTCTTCATTTTTCTTATTCTATTGACACAAATTTCTACATATAAACCTCATTACAAACCATCTCCCAATCACTTTTCATATGCTCATGGTATATCAAAGGGAATAAAAAATAACAAAGTTTAAGGGAAGGAAAAATAAAAAAGTTTCAAATAAGCTCAAAATAAGTGTCAAACAAAAGAATCAAATTAGGCTCAAAATTTGGTAACTAAGGATTAAATAACAAAGGTTTGCTTGAAAGGCACAAACGGTTCAAAGAATTGCCTAAGTCATCTTCCTAAACATGCATCATCTAGGATTTCGTCTCAAATAGCAAGCAAACAAGTTCTAGGATAACAACATTTTCATAAAAAAATTTCAACATTTAGCAAGCATAAAAATTGTTCAATTATGCAAAATTTATTAAAAATCATGATTAAGTTCTCAAATATTTAAGTAGACAAAGTAAAAAATGGAAAGAACTATTCAACCAAGCACATAAATTTTAATAGTTTTCTTTCCATTCAATTTATACAGCACATCATTCAATCATATTTTCATTGGCTAATTATTTTCAACTTGATTCAACTAACACCCTAAAAACCTAGACAAAACATAACAATCACAACACAACACGACTAAAAAAATAACATAATATATACAAAACAATAAATTCCTTCCCCCAAACTTAACCTACACATTGTCCCCAATGTTTAAATAAAAGTTAAGGAAAAAGAATCTTACCTGATACCTCATACTGCTTAAAATGATACTGATCGAAATGGTGAATCGAAAATGGGGAAAAAATATTTGGGTTAGCCCATAATTCATTATGCTTGAACTCGAAGTAGCACTACAACTCAAATTAGTCTCATATTTAATATCAAATAAAAATAAATACCCAAAATACTAAAATTAAAGTGTTCATAATCCAAAACTTAAATAAAAATAATAAAAAATGCAAATAAAAGATTGGAATGCCTCTAAACGCGTTGTCGTTAACATCATTTAGCCGGACGCTTGTTTTCTTTCATATTCAACTTGGACCAAGTCCACCCCTCCCTTCCTTGAGAGCCATAGTGTCATGAGTTGGCCCTCGTTTCTTGTTATTATAGATTGGTGGAACTTTACCCCGCTCATGTAACATTTGAATCCTCTCACTAAAGAACATTTTTAAACGATGACACACTTTTCGCATTCCACTATAAGCCCTGGATCTTTTCTTAGAGACCTCCAACTTGTTCTCTCCTCGTTTTACCACTTCAACTTTACAACAAGTTGGAATTTCTGTTGCTGCAAAAACGTTAAATATTACCTCATCTTTTTGCACTCGTAGCTTTAACTCACCTTTTTGTACATCGATTAAAGCCCTACCAGTAGCCAAGAATGGCCTGCCAAGTATTATTGGAATATTGTCATCTTCCTCCATATATATAATAATAAAGTCCCCAGGAAAGATGAATTTATCCACTTTCACCAATACATCCTCAATTACTCCACGAGGATGTTTGACTGATCTATTGGCCATTTGAAAAGACATGGTAGTAGGCCAAGCTTCTCCTGAATTCAACTTCTGAAAGATTGATAGAGGCATTAAATTCACACTAGCCCCTAAATGACATAAAACCTTTGCTACCACTAAGTCCCCTATAGAACATGGGATATTGAAACTACCAGGACCTTTAAGCTTGGGAGGTAGCTTCTTTTGAAGTATCGCACTTCACTCCTCAGTAAATGCCACTGTCTCATAATCCTCTAGCTTCCTTTTCTTTGACAAAATTTCTTTCATAAACTTCACATAATTTGGCATTTGTTCAAGTGCCTCAGCAAACAGGATATTAATGTGTAGCTTTCGAAAGATATCCAAAAATTTAGAAAACTGCTTATCAAGCTTATTCTTTTGAAGCCTCTGAGGATATGGGATCTTTATATGGTGATCTATACTTATTTCTGGTTGCTTCTCTAAGTTCTCAGTAACATTAGACCTGTAATGCCCTAAATTTCCTAATAAGGTTTAGGACCTTGATTAGGAGGTCGAGAGAGCCATAATTGATTTATTATGCAATTAAATGATTATTTGCTTATTTAGCTGTATTAAATATGCATGTGAACCCATTTCTGATTAATTGGGTGATTTTCATATTTTGGCCATTTTGGGCATATTTGGCATATATGTGGCATGTGTGTTGTGCTTGATTATTATTTTGTTATGCTAGGGTTACTCAGCACGAGACAATCCTAGGAGGTAAGCTAGTGGAAAAGTCACAACGGGATTTATACTTGATTCAGAGTGAGTCAAGGGGTATTTTGCACAATACCGGGTTATTGGGTAATGGGAATATGTATTTGATGATAAATTGGGAGTTAATAAGATCAGGGGAAATTCTGGAAGTTTTGACTATTTTACCCCCGGGGGCGTTTTCGGGACCCCGAGCATTTGGATTTGTTTGAGGGTACTTAAGCTTAAGTAACCTGTTAAGAAATAAAAAGAACGTTCTCTCTCTCCTTCAAAGTTCCATTTTTGTCTCCCGGTCGCATTTGCGAAGGAAACTTGAGTTCTAGGACACGGATTCAAGTGAGGATTGAGGCATAGTGATTCTAGGGAAGATTAGAAGCTTATTAGGAGGATTTAGTTGGGAAACGACATAATCGAATGTAATCCAAGTTTTAAGTTCTAAGTTTTTAAAGTTTTTAAGCTTGGATTGGCGAATTCTCCGTTATGGTTTAATGGCGGGAATAATAGGCCGGGAGGGCCATACTTGTTTAATTATGCCATTAAATGATAAAATGCATGTATATGTGGATTATATTATAATATGATGTTAAATGCATGCATGTGTGTCCATATTTTTAATTACAGGGGTGTGATGGTAATTTGGCCCGTTAAGGGTAAATTGTTTATTTGTATGCATGTCGGTGATATATTTTGAGACCACATTATAATGTAGGTTTGTTCGAGCCATTCGGCATGAGACGATCATGGTATGTTAATTATCGGTTTGGTCATAACAGGCTTAAGTTCAAGGCTCGAGGTGAGTCTCGGGGTGTTTTAATGATTAGAGCGTTACCGGGAATTATAGGGTAACGGGATATGAATTATTGGTGTTTGAGAATATCGAGATTAGCGGGAATTGGAGAGCGTTAATTATAATTAACGAGATAGGTGGAAAGTACCGATTTTACCCTTGGAATGACTTTAGAAGCCTTAAATGACTTAGGGGCATTTAGGTCATTTGGGTGGATGTATATGAGGTTTTAGGTGGCTGTAGAAAAACAGAGCAAAAACAGGGTTTTCCTTCTCCTTCCCGTGCATCATTCTCTTCCATTTCCTCTTTGGAGTTTTTGAGCTTGAATTGGGGAATTAAGCTAGGAAATCAAGGGGCTGAGTTTGTAGACTTGGTTCAGCCATTGAAGGAGGTCTGATCTCGGATTTGAGGTGAGTTTCAGCCATAACTTTCTGGTTTATCTCTGTTTTAGCTTTGAGATTTCAGCTTGTAATTCTTTGGTGGATAGTTGAATTGATGGAAGTTTGATTGAAGTTTAACTTGGGTTTTGATGAGGGTTTGATATAGATGATGTTTAGGGGTTAGATTGGGTGTTTGGAAGAGGTTTGGAACTGGTTTGAAGGTTTGGTTCCGAGGGAAAACGCAGGGGAAGCAAGCTGGTGCTTGCTGGTTTTGGTAAAGGGTCGCGGCATGGCTATGGTGAGCCACGGCCTACGTGTGATTTCAGAGGTGGAAACGCCTCTGTCAGGAGGGTGAGTCGCGGCATGGCTCTGGTGAGCCGCAACCCATCAGGGCAATTTTGGCCAGAAATATGTTTCTAGCTTGGGGATTCAAGCCTTAGGCCTCGGGGTTGATCCTACTACCCGGTTTAGTAGTGTTTGATGTCTTGGAGGCTAGGTTTTGGTTTGGGAACCTTTTGTTATTCATTTTATTGATGGAATCCCATGATTGGTTATGACTAGGTAATCGCTAAAGGACCAAAAGGGTTGATCGTTCTCAAGGGTCGTTCTTTTATTCATTCTAGCTCGAACCAGAGGTAAGAAAGCTGCACCCCAAACGTGACATGCATGGTTATTCATGAGGCATGTTGGTCGTATAAATGTGGACATGAATTGATTGTGGAATACTTAGCAAATGTTGCTCACTTGTGCATGGCACTGACTCATTAGTCAGATTTGGTAAAGGTGCTAGTATCAACTGTGAAGCTGTGACTTATTAGTCAGGTTTGGCAGTGGTACTGGGCACTGGTCACATAGCGCTGACTCATTAGTCAGGACGGCCTTAGCGTGATTCACGCAAGCCAACAAAGATTGGATCTAATCGACTTTCTGCATTGAATGACTCAAAGAGCATTAATGCCGGACCGACCTCAGGGTCGATGAATAATATAAGCGCTTGAAGGCTAGTGGCTTACCTAGCAGCCACTCTTCCATTTGAATTACTGACTTGCCTATCAGTCACTCAGTTTGGTTTACCAGAACCTATTGAAGGCTGGTGGCTTACCTAGCAGCCACTCTTCCACTTGAATTAGTGACTTGCTTGTCAATCACTCAGTATGGTTTATCAGGACCTCAAGTGATATTCACTCATTTGTTTGAAAGCTTTGTGCTCAAGTGTGATTATAATGATAATCATTTGATAATGTTTACACATAATGTTATGTTTTCTTGCTGGGCTTTGGCTCATGGGTGCTATGTGGTGCAGGTAAAGGGAAAGAAAAGCTCACCCAGCCTTGAGTGGAGAGCTTAGGTGGTGATGTGTACATATGCGGCCGCTTGACCACCACGGCCAAGGAGTTCTCAGAGGAACTAGGGGGTTTACCCTATTTTTGCCGCTTAGGTCGGCAGGTTTATAATTTTGGAACAGTAATGACCTTTTTGAGTTGTAGAAAACTTGTAAATGTTCTTGTGGGCCCATGAACAGTTTTATGTATCAATAAAACATATCCTTTCCTTTTTATTGGTTTTCACCTTAACCTGTTAATAACACTTAGAACACGTTTTTAACCAAAGGACTCAGGCAATGAGTCAAATTTCCGGTTCGCCGTAACTGTTCTGGGGTAACCAGGGCGTTACAAGGGCTATAAGCCCAGCATGGTTATCAAAACCTCAAGTGTTAATCACTCATCTGTTTAGGATTGACTTGATAGTCATCCATACAGGAGGGCAGGGCCCACAACCATCATTATTTGAACTTATTTACATGCGTGATTAAGGCTATTATTGCTAGGCATGCACATTATGATATGATGACATGTTATTACTGTTCATGAGCATAATGAGTTTTCTTGCTGGGCTTCGGCTCACGGGTGCTATGTGGTGCAGGTAAAGGCAAAAGAAAGCTGGACCATCCTTGAGTTGGAGAGCTTAGGTGACGATGTGTACATATGCGGCTGCTTGACCGCCACGGCCGAGGGTTGAAAGAGGAACTAGAGTTAAACCCTATTTTGCCGCTTAGATCGGCTGGTTGTAAATATTTTCTTGTAATTGACCTTTAAATTATATATTTTTGGGATCCCAATGTATATAGTAAACGTTCTAGTGAAATGTTATATCTTAACCAAAAAATTTAATCCTAATTCGCTAATCATACTTAGATACACGATTATGGCCAAATGACTCGATTAGCGAGTTTAGCACTGTTTAAAATGCACACCGTAACGGTCCCTGGAGTTTAGGGCGTTACAAGACCCACTCACTTCCTTCTCCTTATCAACCACTTTTGGCTCTTTTAAGTCCTTGCCACTCCTCAAAGATATTGCATTGCATTGCTCTTTTGGGTTTACCTCAGTAGTGCTTGGTAAGTTCCCTTGAGCACGATTTGTCATCAAAGTAGCCAATTGTCCCAATTGAGTCTCCAAACTCCTGATAAATTCCCTGGTTTCGGTCATGAACTTGTTCAGCATATCGGACTGTGCATCAGGTTGTGTTGTTGGTGAGTTCATTGAAGGATGTGGTGGTGGATGAGATGGGCATGTGTTTGGATCATAATAAGGCCTAGAGTTTAGTCCATAAGTCGGTTGATGAGGTGGTTGTTGAGGTGGGTACTATGGTTGTAACCCTTGGTTATTTTTCCAAGACAGGTTAGGGTGATTCTTCCACGCAAAAGTATATGAATTTGAGTAAGTGTTGGGTGTCGGTCTTTGAAAGTTACCAATAACATGTGTGTGTTCCAAAGGCAAAATGTTTACGTCTGTTGAGCAACTAACAGTGCTCGAGCATTGTTCATAAGAATGCGGACCCCCACAAATCTCACAACTCATTACATTATGTACTTGCATCGCTTGGGCGGCGAGGTTATTCTGCTGCAATTGCTTGGTTAGAGATGCCACTTGAGCGGTCAATAAAGCAATAGGATCAACCTCTAAGACTCCTGCCACCTTCTTATTCTCATACCCAGTGGGCTAATTGTAGCTATTCATGGCCATCTCTTATAGTAATTCATAAGCTTCATTAGCGCTTTTTCTTATAAACGCTCCTCCCGATACTGCATCAATAATTGTCCTTATATTTTCCCCAAACCATTGTAAAATGTATGCACCAACAACCATTTCTCTATTCCATGAAGTGGGCACTTCCTTTGCAACTCTTTAAAATGTTCCCACGCATCAGATAACGACTCCCCATCCAACTGATGGAAGTTATTAATCTCTCCTCTATATCGGGCTGACTTCGCAAGAGGAAAATATTTACCAAGGGATTTCTGAGCCAAGTCTTCCCATGTAACTATAGAGTTGGCTTGTAATGAATTCAACCAACTCTTAGCTTTTTCTCATAACAAAAACGGGAATAATCTTCATCTGACAGCATCGTTACTCACCACGTTCATTTTGAATGTCGCACACAGCTCTAAAAAGTTGGTAATATGGAGATTTGGATCCTCGTTTGGTAATCCCCCAAATTGTACACAATTATGTACCATCTGAATAATCGAGGGTTTTATCTCAAAATTATTCGCCTCTACAACAGGAGGACGAATACTTGAATGTATCCCCGTAACAGTAGGGAGTACATAATTTCTCAATGGCGGATTAGCCTCAGCTGTATTACCCAGATTTTCATTGTTGTTCACACTGTTATTAGCGTTCTCAGCCATGGAAAAATCCAGCCTTTTCTTTATCTTTCGATTTTGTCAGCACGTTCTCAATTTCAAGATCTACCGGTATGAGTTCCTTTTGTCTACTTCCCCGCATATACCAATAATTCCTAAAACATGATACAACCTTGATCTGAATGAGTACAAAATATAAAAACCAAATTAAAACAAAAAACAATTAATTTTGATATGGGATAATAAGTCCCTGACAACGGCGCCAAAAACTTGATAGCGAAAAAAATATGATGTGCAAGTGTACACAATCGATTCAAGTAATAAAATAGTAAGTAAAATATCGTTCCCACAAGGACTATCAACCAATTACCAATAATGGCTTTAAAATTTCTATTTGGTTGTCAAAAATAAAGTGATTTTTAAACTAAGACTTAAAATTGAAATAAACTTTGAAAAAATAAAGAATGATTCAATAATTAAAAACCTAGGGTATTAACTTCATCAACTTTTCATTCTATCAATTTTACTAATCAATTCTAAATCTCTTCTTCCTATTCTAATAGCAGGTTAACAAAAATCGATTCCTATTCTTTTTCAAGATATAAGATCTCAACCTATATGCAGGTTTTCTACATCTCTATGATAAACTTAAACACATAGCAAACATTAAGCATAGAAACCTAATTGCTACACAAGCCATACAGAAACTTGTTGGGAATAGTGCCCTTAAAGCAATTGTAGTTGACAAATGTTTTAAATGAAATAAATAATTGAATTGAATTATTATATATATATTTATACTATGTCCGATATTTTGTGATAATATTAAGTGAATATCAGAAAATTCTAAAGTTTATCTATGTGGACTTAATCTCATATTGGTATGGGAGGATCGAGATTAAGATAATAAGCTTAAATAGTACGCAGTAAAATAAAGTTATGAAATCTTTAGATTAATTACTGCTAGTACGGACCACTAGTATTATGAATACATGTGACATAGATCCAGGTTAGGACACTTTAGTGGATGTACTTTGCATGTTGAGAGTATGTAGAACTGGACCAGATGTGATTTGTTAATACTTGTTTAAACACTGTTCCATAGTATTAATCAAACACATCAAACGATGATCATATACACGATGATCTTAATCCTGAGGTTACTATGAATTCTTATATATGTCATTTGATCATTTGATTCATGCGTTAAGGTTTGTAAGAATGATCAGGCTAAGAACAATTGTTTTGAGGACTCAATGATGTATATGGCTGGGGACGTAGTTTAACAGATATGGAATCTATACCTTCTTATAGATTGAATAATGGTTCCCTATTAGGTTGACTTTTGGAACTGAAAATGTTATGAGCGCTCACGTCCCAAACTTGTTGTGACACAACCTTCACTAGTAAAGTCAATGGTACTCTAGGATCAAGATATAGCTAAAAGCGTAAAACAATAATTTTAATCCCTTTTAATTATGAACCATTAATAGAAGATTAATGTTGTATGTAATGATTATATCAATGGACTTTTTATTCTTAATAAAGTACTCAATAAATATATGTCTATACTTATCAAGAGTTCAATCTCATATTTTTAGCGGAGTAATCATGAGATTAATAAATATGATTATTAAATCAAAGAGTTTTGATTAATAATGTAATATTTATTGGAGCTTGATATTATAGGTCCATAGGTCCCTAGGGTGGCTCTATCAACACCATATCAAGGTAAGAGTTGATACAATGATATAACTATAATTTGGAAATTTGAAAAGAATTTTATTCTTCGGGTCAAGTATGCAATTATATGATAATTGAGGTTGAATAATTAATTTGGAATTAATTATTAAATTTTGAAAATATATTTATTAATTTAATATATAAAATTTTGAACTTCATATATATAAATTAATTATTTTATTTAAGTGGGAGAAAATAAAATTGGTAAGTCAAAAATAGTTTTTGATTTATTTAATTTTAAAATATGATGATAATGATGATCATCAATTTTAATTTAGAATTTAAATTTTGAAATATGATTGTCATATTTTCCTTAAAAAGATAAATACCTTATTTTGTGGGAGATTGATTTAGTTAATTAAGTAAATAAAAGAAAAATACAAAATCATTGAAAAGGGAATAGCAGTACACGCCTGACACGGTCCAAGGACTGTGCCATGCATGTAACACTATACAGATATTGTATCTATATAGTTTTTATTTTTTTTATTTAATTATTTAATAATTTGAAAATGGTATTTCAAATTTGGTAAGTAAGACACTTACCTAAAATCAAATCCTATCATCATTATGATAATATATTATATTATTATTGATATTAGAAAATATAAGGTAATATAAATTTCTATATATATGATATAGAAGAAGAAAAAAGACAACAAGATACATCAAATACAACAATATACAATTCAGAATAGTTCTCAAAGGTTTTTGTTAGACAAAAACTCTTTCTATTTCTTCTTCTTTATTCTAGCCATTCTCGGACCTTAATCCAAGTTCTCATATGTTGAGAAATACATGTGTTGACCCTCAAATTGGTCAACGACACGGAGTTAGATAAACGATAGGAAATGAGAGGAAAACAAGAAGAAATTCAAATGGAAAGCAAATGACACAAACGATTTATAGTGCTTCGGCCCCAATTGAATGGTAATAGCCTACGTCCACTTAGTGTTCTTATTGATATTGAATCCTGATTAGTGCCCAAAAATGCATCTTTATTGATCTTAAATGTCAAAATAAATTAAGTTCTTGATTATTATTTTCATTGAATTAATATGATATATTTTATGGATGAAAATATTTGATCATGATTTAGTTTATTGTTATTTTGTAGAAATTAATTAGTATTTTGAGCACTAGCAAAATGAAAGAGAAGGAAAATGATTAAATTTGAAAGAAAAAAAAACAAATAAAAGAAAAAAATTGGCAAATGTTTAGTTTATTTGTTTGAAGTTCCCAGTATTTGTTTAGATTTTTCTTTTGCTAAATTTTTTAAATTTAATTGTTTTTGTCCTTGCATAATTGGTTTACCTTGCTCACAGGCTCGTATCCCCATTTGTAGCAGCCCATGTCCCCATTTGTAGCAGCTGAAGTGTGAAAAACACAGTAGGTTTTATATGTGTTGGGCTGGATTTTATGCAACTATACATCTGAGATGCCAGGCCCATGTGTGAGCCTAGGAGAAGCCCAGTTTGCGCCCAACCTTCTCCAACAGCCTGAGACCTGGCCCAGCTCCCCCTGACCCACTCCTGTCCTTCTCCTCTCACAGCCAACCGCGCCACGTGATGCGCTCCCATTGGCTACGGCTAGGTCAACACTTCCAGCTGCCACCAGCCCATTTTGTGTGCTCTTTGGGCCTTGGACCTCCCATTTTTAGCTTAAAGCTCAACTTTTTTGGTGTTTTAGAAAAAAAGCAAAATGGTCATACACCAAAATATCTAGGTTAATATTAATAATAAGATTTGATTTTTCAAAATCATATTTTATTATTAATATTTCAGATTTATTATGTAACCCCCATTTGTTGTTTAATTTCTTTTTAGTCTTTTTCTCCCTCTATAAATAGGGACTCTTTCTTCACAATTGGTATGTAATTTTGAGAGTAAAGAAACTATAGCAAAATTTCTACTCACTTTCTTCTCATATTTTCTTCCTAGAATTTTGTGAGAATCATGAGCATAATGGCCTAATCTTCCTAGGAAGGTTAGGGATGATTCCATATGCTAGTGATGTTATTTTGCTACTTTGATTTACTATGTTCTTAATGTAATATATTTGAGTTATTTATGTTCTTTCATCTCTATCTTTATTTTGTTATCTTTATTTACTTATGCTAATAGTATATAGGATTAGTCATGCTCTTTCTATGTGCTTCTAATTAGTAAAAGTAATATTGATACATAATTTTATGTCTGATCTTCTATTGCATTATTGCCCTTGGATATTTTGTCATTTTTAGATTTTTCATAAGATTAACATTGTGCTTTTAAAGTAAAGAACTTTATAACTCAAATGGACTTTTGTTAGAAAAAAATATATGGACTTTAATGTTAGATTTTCCAAGTAAATGTTGGGATGTGAACTATTTACTTGTGTATTTTTGTAAATTAAGTAACCAAGTAACTAAACAAGCATATGGATGATTCTTGAAACCTCTCCTTTTCTCAAACTCTTGATTACATCTTACATTTATTTTACTTATCTCATTTTATCACTTTATCAAAAAGACAATACCAAAATCTCAAACCTCTTTTCATATACAATTTTATTTATTTCTTGTTACTAATTTTTTGTGTTATTTTCTACTAATCTCTTGATTTTAGGTTACCTCCTTGTGGATCGACCACCTGATCTTACTACAACTACCGCTTAGTGGTAGTCACATTTTGGGCGTTAAACAAATCCCAACATTGTGATCAATTTACTAGGGTTCACGAGTTTCACAAGCCTTAGGAAGATTACAACTTCGGTGAATAATCACACTATATTCTTCTCTCTGAATACAAAGATCAAAAGTTCAAAAAAGTCCCTTCCCTTGAGCCCTTTGAGTCTTATTTATAGGCTCAAGAAGGTTACATGGGTCGATGGACCTTAATTACAAGTAAGACTTGCGTATCATGGTAAATAAAGAAAATATAATTAATGCAAATATTAGAAGATTGCATATCCAAAAGGAAGTAAATGAAAGTATGCGACCAGACTGGTCACACCTAAGCGTGAGGCTTGATAAATCAATAACTCTCTGGTCGATGGTCGAACAGGATTCATTCACTTAAAGTTGCCACGTGCCTGCCACGTGTAGGTCGATCTTGCCACGTCATCAGAAGCCATTTTTGGGTAAACATTTGCCCCCCAAGTTTATTTTATTACGACCAGTATAAAGCAAACTTAGACAGCCGACCTTTCGTATGCCTTGTCAAATCTGTCAGGGCCGCCCATGCCTTCTCGAAAAAGGCATCCAATCATATCTTTGTAGTTTCCCAAAAGGGGTCTGACGGCTATTACACTTACCCATACCTTGGAAAGTTACCCCTTATGATTACTTAGGTAACTGCTCCTCGATCAATATAAATAACCCTCCAAAATCACTTTTTACTTTCTCCTCAAGAACACTGAAGAACAAGGCGCAGAAAACTCTGAAACTCAGACGATCTTGACGATTCCACGAAGTTTTTGCCCAGCCACCTGACTTAGCATCTCAGAGATTTACTCCAATCTTCATCCAAGTAAGTTTCTCAAGCTTTTCAGTCGTTGAGATGCCATGCAATATCTATTTCAGACCTTGAGTTCTTGAATGTTCTTGGAAGAAACTATTTTTGGGTAAATGGGTACGTAAGTCCGAGCATAATAGGATAAATAAATACCACTTCATGAGGCTTAGGAGTCGGTTTGGGAGTTAGAACTATTAATTTAGGGCGTAAAATCGAAGTAAAATTTTGATTTTTAAGCATATAGAAAAAACTGGGTTTTTCCCGCCCCAACTCAGAGTCGAAAAGTTTTTTCAGAAAAACTTTTCACTTCTGCTTTTTAATTCGTTTTCCAAACTGTTTGCATAGAATTTAGTGGTTTTGTTAGAATGTTGATGGTCGTATAAAAGCTTAGCTTTTATACACGAGCAACGTTATTCCAACTTTTCCATTTTCACGATACTTTGGCCGTAGATTTTCATCTCCCCTTCTCTGTTCGCAGATTTTCATGCACGACCCGTGGGGAGGTGAGAGGCTGATCGACGATGACTTGCTCGCCCAGTTGTTCGAAGATCAGGAACAACCATCGTTACTAATCTCGGAGATTCCATTTTCCCATAACTCTTCAAGTAAACCTTCGACCATTCCAGCCAACATGGGCGCGTAAAATCCACTGCTCAGAAGAAAAGGAAAACAACCTCTCCTCCTGCCAAACAGCTTGCTCCTTGGGCTGAAAATCCTTCGACCAACCCTTTACGCGAAAGCACATCCCAGCCAGAAATCCAAACAAAAGCCTGCCTTCGAGACGTCCTTCGACCAAAGGTCGAATGGTACGTTGCAACTCCTAGCAATATTACTATTAGGATGGTAATGAATTACCTCAAGAAGTACGAACTTCCTGGGGTAACCCTGATAAAACCATCCATCGACCAGCGGGAAAATCTGCTTGGAGGTGCCTTCAGCACCTAGTTGAGATACCATATTGAGGCAGGGGAAACCTTGCCTCTTCATCCTTTTTTTCAGGGAGTGGCTAATTATTTCGAGGTCGCTCCCTTTCAAATATCTCCAAATGGGTATAGAGTGCTTTCTGCTCTCTATATCCTGTACAGTCATAAGAAGTGGCCCGTTCTGATGCCACACGAGATCAATTATTTGTTTAATCTCAAGTCCAACCCCAATCACAACAACACGGGGTTCTTCCATTTTTACCACCAGGAATCTGCTCGCACCTTCCTGAGTGAGACCACCCACAAGTCCAACGTGGGAAAGTACTTCCAGGAGTACTTTTTAATAACAGACCTGGTCGCCAACAACCTGGCCTTCATAGAAGGAGGTAATTCATTTATTACTTGGTCGTTCAATTTCCTTTAGCTATTATACATATCCCTTAAAACTTTCATTCCGTTCAGGTCCATGGCACTGACCAGCTCCTACTCCAGAGGTGGAGATACGAGCAGCATCTTTGGCCAGGATGACCGATATAGAAAAAAGCATCAAAATGTTGGTCACTAAGGCCAATCTAAGGTTGGTTAGCCTTTTGGCACCTCACCATGATGTGAGGGAATCAACAGCGGGGAGTGCCACTGGTGGAGAAGCCCCTGAACAACACCAATATGTGTCACAACCCCCGATGAGGAGGGCAACGGGAGTGACCATCATGGAATCCTCCAGCGCCCCGCGGGCAGCTGCTGCTCCGGCTCCATCAGGAAAGGGCAAGCAGAAGGCTTTTGAGCATCCCAAGCCTATTCTAGAGTCTTCGGATGAGAACGGTACTGACTTCTCACTCTTATACAGTATGCTGATTACCTATCATTTATTTGACGGGGACGACAACTTTACATACACGCCTAATTTAAATTCAGACTTCTTCAAGCCAGAGAGTGAGTGTAGCAGTAGTACTGTAAATAATGTAGCGACCAGTAGTTGTAGCTCGGGTACTTTACTTATAATTTCTTTGCTCTTATTTCCTTGACTTAGTAAGCACCTCTAATTATATCGCCTGACTGTTCATATGTTTCTTTCCTTGTAGACATGCTAGCTGAGAGAGCCTTCGACCTGTATACCAATCCAACGAGCACGAAAAAATCTAGCAGGCGCCAACCTGGGGAGGGCTGCAGCGACCCCTTTGCAAAGAGGGCTCGAACAGAAGATCCTCCTACACCAACTCCTACCAAAAGGACGTCTCCTCTCCCAACTCCTGTCAATCAAAATCCACCAGCTCTAGTCGAACAAACTCCTCCTGCAGCTCCTACTGACATCACTCCTCCAGTTTCCACTAACTAGACACCTTCTGGTCATCCAAAAAAAGCTCCACGAGAAGCTCTCACAAACGTGGCCCTTAACTCAGCTAAAGATAGGTTGACTAAGCTAACAAGGCACCAACGCAGCCGAGAGGCCATCCACGAGACTGACTCTATGGAGGTCGACCAGATCTTCAACCGTGCCCTGAACGAAGTGCTTAGCGTGAATCGCCGTTCTTATTATACTTTACCAATTTACCTTGTCAATTTATTCCCACTAACAGCTTTATCTTTTTCTGGTCGCAGTGAGTTCTCACCATGAGCTCCGGTTGGCGGTGCTCGAGGACACTGACTGCTCAGTTTGAACAGAGACTCAGCGATCAGCTCAGCATGGCTGAGGCCAAACATGTTGAGCAGCTCAAGGAGGTCGAGGCAAAGCATACTGAAGCATTGCAAACAACTGAGGCAAAACTCGCCTCTTTCGAAGAGGAGCTGAAGACAAAGGAAGCATTAATTACCAAGATCACCGCTTCTAGGGAGAAGTATAAGGAGGTCTCATTGATCAACTATTGGGTAGCCAACAAACTCCAAACAAAGCTGGAGATAAGCCGCAAGGAGACTGTTGATTAGGAGGAGGCGAACGCCCGCAACCTCGAGAAATATGAGGGGCAGCGTTTCAATGTTTTTACAAGTTCTGGAAATGTAACCCCAACGCTGACTTTTCCTACCTACCAGATCATATAAAGGGGGTGAGTTGGCGAGGTGCGCTTCTCGCTTAGAGGAAGAGAAGGCTCAAGGGTCTCCCAAGATCTCTTTAGCAACAGGCATTAAGGGTGCCAATGAAGATGCTGGGGTCACAGTCGATCAGCAGCCACAAGAGCCTCAGCAGGATCCTTCAACTGCTTCATAACTTTATCTATTTTTATTTAAGTTTTAATTTAAAACGCGAACTACGGTTCGTGATGTCAAGACAATTTATATTTTTGTTGCTGCACGGGCAGCTTTTCCTTTTAACAGACAATTACATCCAAGCAGTAACTGCTCGTGGTGTAAAAGGTTTCTTTTTTGATATTATAATATTTTTACTTATTATAACATCTGTTCACATGACTAAACTTAGCATAGTACTTTGGTTTGATTTAACAAAATTAAAATTTTTTGAAAAATACTCTAAGTACCATAGCATGCTTTCACTTAATTTGCTCGTGTGTTTACATATGCTTATTGATATGCTTTGCCTGCTAGGTGCCTTGTATGCCCCCCAAGTGATTAAGGAGCTTAAGGTCCTCGGTCACGTTCCTTGACCAAGACCTGTTTGAACATTTATGCTCGTAATAAAGATATGTCAACAATGATAATATGGCAAAACAACACACGTAATGAGCAAATACTTTTAATAAATACAATTGTTGGCAAGAGTGACTGGTTGCGCACAGTCCCTTATATTTCTCGTAATAAATGGACAATCGTGTCTATATGAGTGATCAAAAATTGATCTTATACTTATAAGCGATCAGTCACATAATTGACTAACCCTTGTTCATAAACTTGTAAGAAGTAAAATTAATACAAGTCAATTCTTTAAGAATAATTGTTTATTGATAGTACTTGCGCGTGTGTTCTCCATTCCAATAACAAGGAATGATATCTCCATTTAAGCGAGCAAGTTTATAGGTACCTGGATGGAGGAATTCTTCTATTTGGTATGGCCCCTCCCAATTGGGTCCAAGTACTCTGGCAGCTTGATTGCAGGTGTTAAGGAAAACTCTTCTAAGTACTAGATCTCCCACATTAAATTTTCTTTCACGTACTTTAGAGTTGAAATACTGGGCGACCTTTTGTTGGTAAGCTGCTACTCAAAGTTGGGCTTGCTCGCGCCTTTCATCGACCAAATCCAAAGATTCCATCAATAATTGACTGTTGGAGTCTTGATCGTATGCTATCCTTCGATGCGATGGCGGATCCAATTCAACAGGCAACATAGCTTCATATCCATATACCAAGGAAAATGGAGTGTGACCTGTTATTGTTCGATGGGATGTTCTATACGACCAGAGGACTTCAGGAAACTGTTCTGGCCATGCCCCTTTTGCTTCTTCAAGCCTTTTCTTCAGAGTATCCTTTAGTGTCTTGTTGACAGCCTCAACTTGTCCATTTGCCTGCGGATGAGCTACTAAAGAAAAGCTTTTGACAATCACGTGCCTTTCACAAAAATTGGTGAATAGATCACTATCAAACTGCGTGTCGTTGTCTGAGATGATTTTTCTTGGCAATCCATAGCGACACACTATGTTCATGACCACAAAATCCATCACTTTCTTGGTCGTTATGGTTGCAAGTGGCTCAGCTTCGGCCCACTTCATGAAGTAATCAACAGCCACCACGGCGTATTTGACGCCGCCCTTTCTTGTAGGCAAAGACCCGATTAAGTCTATTCCCCATACTGCGAATGGCCATAGACTTTGCATCTACTTTAGGTCATTAGGGGCCGCTCGTGGAATCTTGGAGAATCTCTGGCACTTGTCGCATTTTCGAACAAAGTCCAATGAGTCTTCATTCATTGTTGGCGAAAAGTAACCTTGCCTTAGGATCTTTTTCGATAAACTCTGCCCCCCAGCGTGATCTCCCCAGAAACCTTCATGGACTTCTCACATTAATTATGTGGACTTTTCCTTTGAGACACACCTTAGGAGTGGCATTGAGTACCCCCCTCGGTATAGAATTTCGTCGACCAGGATAAACCGAGCAGCTTGCCTTTGGAGGGTCCTTGCTTTGTTTCTGTCCGTCAACAACACGCCATGCACCAAGTACTCAGTGAAAGGTGCCATCCATGTATCCGCTGCCTGAATTACCAGAGAGGTTTCTTCTGTTCTAATGCTTGGTGCGGACAGTCGTTCAACAGGCACTATATTCATCGTGTCGGCATCCTTTGCACTCACTAATTTGGCCAAGGCATCAGCGTTTAAGTTCTGGTCACGAGGTACTTGCTGGAGAGTATATCTTTCAAACTGTGCCAACAAATCCTATACTTTGTTCAAGTAAGCAACCATCTTTAGACCCCGGGCTTGATACTCTCCAGTAATCTGATTAACCACCAACTGAGAGTCACTATATATTTCAAGTGACTTTATGTTCATGTCCCTGGCTAATCGTAAACCTGCGAGCAGCACTTCATACTCGGCTTCGTTGTTGGATGCCGTGAAGTCGAATCTGATTGCGCAGTGGAATCGATGTCCTTCAGGCGTTGCCAAAATCACTCCGGCTCCAGCGTGATGTTCATTAGAAGAACTGTCTATAAACAACTTCCAAGAGGGAGTTTGGCTTTGAGGCTCAGGCTCTTCTGTCTGTTCGCTGTCTGGAAGCCCATTGAGCTCTGCGAAAAAGTTGGATAGAGCTTGTCCTTTCATTGCTGCTCGTGGTAAGTACAAAATTTCAAACTGCCCAAGTTCGACTGCCCATTTCAATAATCAACCAGCAGCCACTGGTTTCTACAAGACTTGCCGTAGGGGCTGGTCGGTTAGTACTGTGATGGGGTGAGCTTGAAAGTACGGCCGCAACTTTTTGGAGGCTAAGATCAAGCCGTAGGCTAATTTTTCGATGGGCGGATATCGCAGCTCTGCTCCTATTAGCCTTTTGCTTACATAATATACGGCTTTTTGCACATTTTCCTCCTCTCTTACCAAGACAGCACGAGCAGCATATTCTGTGACCGCCAAATAGATGAACAAAGTTTCTTTTTCAATCGGCTTTGATAGTATCGGTGGCTACGACATATGAGACTTTAAAGCCTGGAAAGCCTGCTCGCATTCCTCCATCCACTCAAATTTCTTATTCCCCCTAAGTAGATTAAAAAATGGGACACACTTGTCCATTGATTTGGAGATAAATCTACTTAGAGCGGCAATCCTTCCGGTTGAACTTTGAACATCTTTTATCTTTGTTGGCGATTTCATATCGACCAAGGCCTTGATTTTTTCGGGATTAGCTTCAATTCCTCGTGAGTTCACTATAAATCCCAAAAATTTCCCTGATCCAACTCCGAAAGAACACTTGAGGGGATTCAACTTCATCTGATATTTGTTCAAGACGTTGAAGCACTCTTGCAAGTCCCCTACGTGTTCTTCTGCCTTTTTTGACTTAACTAGCATGTCATCAACATATACTTCCATGTTTGTTCCGATCAGCTCTTTAAACATGTGATTGACTAGTCGTGGTAAGTTGCACCAGGGTTTTTCAAACTGAATGGCATTACTTTGTAACAATAAAGCCATGTATCGGTCTGAAATCTAGTGTGATCCTCACATGTTTTAAGAGTATGCATCCATAAATGATAAGATCTCGTGTCTTGAAGTGGCATCAACCAGTTGGTCGATCCTTGGGAGTGGGAAACAATATTTTGGGAAGGCTTCAATAAGGTCTGTGAAATCCACGCACGTTCTCCACTTGCCATTCGGCTTGGGTACTAGTACGGGATTAAAGATCCATGATGGATAAAATGCTACCCTGATGAATCTGTTCTCCTTTAGCTTCTCGACTTCATCCTTTAAAGCTTTCGATCTATCTTTGTCGAGCAGCCTTCTTTTCTGTTGCACTGGTGGAAAGCTTTTATCTATGTTCAGGACATGGCTGATAACTGCTGGGTCAATTCCAACCATGTCCTTATGCGACCAGGCAAAGACTTCCGGGTTCTTCTTCAAAAATTCCACCAGTTTTGTTTAATTGTTGTCTCTAAGTTTTTACCAACTTTCACAACCCTGGTCGGATCTTCCTCATCGAGTTGGACCTCTTCGAGGTCCTCGATCGGTCCTACTTCTTCCTCAAAATCCCCAAAATGAGGATCTAAATCTCTATCCTCACTTTGGGCAACACCCTATTTGGTGACGTGCTCACCTGATCGGGCTTGTGTTTCATCGGCCAGCTGCAACTCTTTTTCGGCGACTTCCCTCAATCCACCTCTCTTTGCCTTAGTAATCGAGGAATTATAGCATTCCCTTGCTTCTCGTTGGTTTCCCAATACGCATCCTACCCCTACATTAGTTGGGAATTTCATGGCAAGGTGCCAAACCGAGGTTACAGCTCGCAGGTCGACCAGAATGGGTCTTCCAATTACGGCATTGTATGTGGAAGGAAAATCAACTACTATAAAAGTAGTGAGTAATGTCCTGTTCGCGGGCGCAGTTCCTACTGTAACTGGAAGCCTAATCGACCCCATTGGCTTGAGCCCTTCGCCAGAAAAACCATAAATGGTTTGGTTGCATGGCTCTAGGTCCTTCACTGACAACCTCATTCTCTCCAATGAAGACTTGTACAAAATATTTATGGAGCTCCCTGTGTCAACTAACACCCTTTTGACCATCATGTTGGCTATCTGGACGTCCACGACCAGAGGGTCCGAATGAGGAAATCAAACGTGTTGCGCGTCAAGCTCAGAGAAAGTTATTAGCCCTTCCTCTGTTCGAGCCTTTTTGGGAGTTCGTTCCTCCACATTCAGCATCTCGATGTCCTGGTCGTGGCATAAGGTTCGAGCGTATCAATCCCTCACCTTCCCACTATCTCCTGCAAGGTGTGGGCCGCCACAGATGGTTAGCAACGTACCTGCCACATGAATTGGCTATAAAGGTGGTGAGCGTTGGCGTACAGGCGCCTGCTCGTTGCCTCCTTGAGCCCCTCGCTGAGAACCTCTAGTGGCTCGTACATATCTCCTCAGGTATCCCTATCTGATAAGGAACTCAATCTCATCTTTCAGCTGGTTACACTCATTAGTGTCATGACCGTAGTCATTGTGGAAACGACAAAACTTTGTTGTATCTCTCTTGGAGATATCCTTCCTTATTGGTGTTGGTCGCTTGTAAGGGACATTGGAGCTGGTCACCTGGTACACCTCTGCTCTGCTCTCGACAAGGGCCATGTAGTTGGTGAACCTTGGCTCGTACCTGTTGCCCTTAGGGCGCTTATTTTTGGACATCGATGGTTCAACTTTTGCCCTTTTTCCACCATTTTTACCGTTCCCGTTGCCTTTGCCGTTGCCATTGGGTTTATCTGACCCATTGGAGGCTTTAGCATGATCTTATTTTGGTCCATTTTCTTTCGCAGGCGATTTCCCCTCGTTGGAAATCGCATCCTTGAGCTTAATGTATCGATCTGCTCGATCAAGAAACTCTTGGGTACTCTTCACCCCATTCTTTCTTAAGCTGTTCCAGAGGGGAGAATGGCGCCTTACTCCTGTAGTAAGGGCCATCATTTTCCCTTCATCGCCAACTGTTTTAGCCCCAGCAGCTGCTCGCATGAATCGTTGGACATATTCCTTCAAGGGTTCTCCCTCCTTCTGACGTATCTCGACCAACTGGTTAGCTTCAGTCGGGTGAACACGACCAGCATAGAGTTTCCCGTAGAATTCCTTCATGAACATTTCCCATGATACTATGCTAGCAAGAGGGAATTTAAAGAACAACTCGTGAGCAGTTTCAGATAGGGTGGCCGGAAAGATTCTACAACGAGCATCATTTGACACCTTCTAGATGTCCATTTGTATCTCGAACTTATTCACGTGAGATAATGGGTCCCCGTACCCATCAAAGTTTGGAAATACTGGCATCTTAAATTTGTTGGGGGTTTCTACCACAGCTATTCTCTGTATGAATGGAGTACCATTTCTCCGATCATACTCGATGTGGGATGTCTAGGTTCCCACTAGCTGCTGGACAGCCTGGTTTAGTGCGTCGATCTAAGCCTGCACAGCGTTTGGGATCGCTGGGGCGACCGGTGCCGGAGGAGTGTACACATCATGTATTTCATGCCTATCGTTGAGCTTGTCCCTTAAGTCATCATCTCTGCGCCTTTGCTCGCTAGCGCCCAGCCAATCAAAGACGTTAGGCTGCCCCCCAGCGTTCTGGCTCGCAGGCCTATTTTCTCTTGGTGGGGGATTCCTTTCTCCACCTCTTTCTTCTTGCCCTTGACCAGCATTCCTCTTGTCAGTTTCATTATAGTCATGGTCGTCCCTGAACTGCGACCGACTATTGCGCGACCTGCTGGTCGCACTGTTCCCCCCTCTAGCTGGCATCTCTCGAGCGTCAGGGGGAGGTCTGCGTTGGTCGGTGGGTCCCCGGGCATTATTATGCCGTGGGGGTCCCCTGATCGCAGAGCCTGACTCAACATGTCTTCTGTTAGTAGAAGGACATTTCCCCTACTCGGTGGATTTGGCTCATCATCCACTAGGCGTCTAGGGCTTCGGGGAGGCTGCTCGACCCTATTCTGCCTTTGACGTTGGGGATTATCTCGACCAGCACGAGAAGGTGGCTGCTGCTCAGGATCCTGAATTGGGATATCCTGTTGAACAGTAGGTGGTTGCTCCGGCCTTTGAGGGCTTGCCGGCTAAAGTGGGGGACTCGGGTTTGAGACCTGTTGTGGTGGTGCACTTGGTGGCTGATCCAGTTGAGAAGTTGGTGCAGCTTACCCCCAGGCCAACTGAATGGCTGCTTCCAGGGCGGTAGTGGCATCTCTCAACCGGCGGTCCATGTCTGTCTGCCGCTCATTCAGTTCTTGGTGCCGACGTTTGATTTCCCTCTGTTGCAATGCCAACGTCTCAGCCACGTTCATTTGATTGGCCTTTAGATTGGCCAACTCCTCTTGCAACACACTCAGTGTTGTCCTCAGGGTTTCAGAATCCATTTCTTCCTCTTCAAAGTCCAACTATGGCTCATCTTCAGCCACATTTTGTGGAGGAGGCTGGGTGGATGCAGCACCAGCAGTCTGCCCCGTCTTCTTGGATGTCTTAGCCATTTTATCTTCTTGAAGTCTTGAGTTCGTCTCTCAATGAAAGCACCAAAATTTTGACCCTCAAATTGGTCAACGACACGGAGTCAGATAAACGATAGGAAATGAGAGGAAAACAAGAAGAAATTCAAATGGAAAGCAAATAACACAAACGATTTATAGTGGTTCGGCCCCAATTGAATGGTAATAACCTACGCCCACTTAGTGTTCTTATTGATATTGAATCCTAACACTGTGATCAATGAACTAGGGTTCACGAGTTTCACAAGCATTGGGAAGATTACAACTTTGGTGAATAATCACACTATATTCTTCTCTCTGAGTACAAAGATCAAAAGTTCAAAAAAGTCCCTTTCCTTGAGCCCTTTGAGTCTTATTTATAGGCTCAAGAATGTTACATGGGCCGATGGGCCTTAATTACAATTAAGACTTGCGTATCATGGTAAATAAAGAAAATATAATTAATGCAAATATTACAAGATTGCATATCCAAAAGGAAGTAAATGAAAGTATGTGACCAGACTGGTCACACCTAAGCGTGAGGCTTGATAAATCAATAACTCTCTGGTCGATGGTCAAACAAGATTCATTCACTTAAAGTTGCCACGTGTAGGTCGATCTTGCCACGTCATCAGAAGCCGTTTTTGGGTAAACAACTTGTGATTCCTAAAATATAAACTCATGTTCTGTATATGCCCACACACATCTTGAGGTGTAGAGAACACTCTGGAAGATCGTGGTTTGATTGCTCAAAGCTTTGGATAGGAAGATCGTTAAAAATACAAAATGACTCAAGGACACTTGATAGGCTTCAAGAGGTAAAAGTATATGTTCTTGATTTTTTGTGTTTATATTATATATATTTGTTGCATGATTAATAATATTGTATGATAATGTTTCTAGATTGTTTTCTTGGTCATATAAACTATTTATGTGATTAATGAATTTTTTTTTATTGTTGTTGTTCATAAACAAAAACAAATGGGCCCATCACGCATGAAGTTTTCACTGCGTGCTCTGAATGGTTTTCCAATAGTGCTTCCGTCCAATATGTAACCTATGTCTATATAACGATAGCTATTCAATTCTCATCTTTCTAATTTTGAATCAAAATCATAAATCAAACAAATATTGATCAAGTATTTACTAGCATTAGGCAAATATTATATAGATTAGAACAAAGAAGAAGAATCAATAAAACATCATAATAAAATTAAATAGAAATCCAAGCGACTACATTAACCCCTAGATAGAATTGTTTAGTTCATATTAGACATGACTAAAACAACAAAATAATTATTCAGAAACATAAAATTCAAAAGCTTGAAGAAGAAATAGCAATATGAAAGTGCAGAAAAAATTATCTCAGAATCAAATTTACTCTCTAAATTTGTAATTAAAATTTGATCTAACCATAATTAAACCCTAAAATTTGAATTTATACTAAAAAAACACGAATTCCTCTTTTTTTTTCATAGGCGGGCCGTGACTTGGCCTTTCCTAGGTCGTGGCCTATGTCTTTTTAAAGCACTTCAAAATCTGGTTAGCCCTCCAGGCGCCGCGACCCTCTAAACCCAGGTCGCGGCCCGCCTCTCCATGGACCTCCTAGGTTTTGCCTCTGTTTCTTCTAGCGTCGCGACTCTATTGACCAAGTCGCGGCTCTAATTCCTTTCAGCAAACCTTCCGCCTCTGACTTTGCTAGAGTCACGACCCTTAACACCATGTCGCGACTTTAATTCCATTTTTTCAGATTTTAACCTTTCAACATCCTTCCTTCATCAAAAACTTATTATAACTCATTCTTAGCACCATTTTGAGTCAAGCAACCACTGAAAGCTCTTTTCACATTTATCTCATGATTCAACGCACCAACCTACAACAAAAACAAACTCAAGCGTAATCTTCCACAAAACAAACATAAAAACTCAATATTACCACAAAAACACATCCTAAAACGACACTAAAATAGAGTTATCATCACTTCAGACTATTTGCTTTTCGTTATGATCAGAAGAGCCAACCAAGATACTTAGAATAATTCTAGGAGTAAATAACACTTGAGTTCCTCATCAATTTGTACCAATAGTATAACTTAGGTCCTCATTTTAAATTTTCAAGCATATAGATCTCCATTTTCTATCAAATGCTATAATTTAGTCCCTAGACCCTATTTACCATTTAAAAAACATTCAATTTAATGGGAAAACTATGGTTGTGTTTGGTAAAATTTTTGTTTTCGAATTTTTTAAACAGAAAAATGGAAATATTATTTTTATTTTTATTTCTTTATTTCAAAAAAAAAATAAAAATATGTTTGGTAACTATTTTTGTTTTTTTATTTTAAAAACAAAAAATAATAAATGTGTTTGATAACTTTTATTTTTATTTTTTGTTATAAAATGAGGTGTTAATTTGAAGAAGAGAAAAAAAAACGAAAAAGTCGAAAACAGTTTTTAAAAAATTTGAAAGTGAAAAAATTCTATTCTCAAAATGTAATGAATTTTAATTAAAAATTTTAAAAATAATAAATAAAAATAAAGTTACCAAACACTGATTTATGTTTAAATGTCAAATTTTTAATTAATTAAATAAAAAACTTTTTTTTTTTAGTGTTACCAAACAACACCCATAATTATAATGTTCTTTTTCTTATTTGTTTGATAAATTAATTTCTCTCTTATGCAAAAACATTTTTAACCAATTTTCAAACCAAGTTTGTGCTATCACCTACGTCCGAACTCCTTTCAATGGACGGTGATTGATCATCTCCTGACTATCAAACTTTCCTTCTCCCAAAAAAAGATTTGACAAATTTTCTCTCGAAGACGATTGACTTCTTTCTCCTCAAAAACCTTGATTGAGGGTAAACCTCAATTTTTTTATACTCGATTGAGGGTAATAAATGGAAAAACAAAATGGTGAATGAGTAGATTGTACATTCTTTAAGGGTAAACCTCAATTTTTTTACTACACTTAATTGGGGTTCAAACAACTTGTTTCCTTTTCATAGATAACACTTGAGAATTTTCCTAAATTATTAAGAATTGAGGAAAAAAATTACAATGTTAGAATGATGGAGAACAAAACAAACAACCAATTTGTCAAACAAATAATAAAAAACAATATACCTACAGTTTTCCCTTTAAATTGAAAGGTGTTGACGGTGAGAACTCGTCAACTAAGTTGAGTTGGAAAAATTATCAAATCAAGATCTCTAATGGAAAAGCTGTAGAAACTTAAACAATCACTCAAGAACAATGATAGCACAATAATGGAGAATTCAGTCTTTCATTCACACTCAAGCCTTTACTACAGTAAAATTTCCAACCCCCTTTCAGGTGGTGTTCCAGTTCATTTTATAGTAGGCTCTAATGGCCTTAGGTACATGGTGGTCCAGGAGACCAAATGGTACATAAGTACTATGTCAGGGGAGTGGCTTCAGAGGTTGTGGTCGTACATCAGTACGGGAGCAGGTGTCAGGAGGATGTCTCCACTACTTGTCTGTACCCATGTCTGATGAGTGGCGGCAGGCGTAGTAGCGCAGGTGGTAGTGTTGTCGACTCTGACCCTTGGTCGTAGATGTACGGGCCATAACTCTTACCCCAACAGTCCCACTGGTACTGGTGTCCGTACTCAGTACTTGGTCGTACAAGTATGTCCCATTCGACTCGTACTGGAGCCTCTAAGGATAGGGGTCTCTAGGTGTAAGGAATGGGACCCTTGGAAGGCTTATTGATGGCGCGGCTCTCTTGGCTGCTCACGAGGCTGAGTGTGCTGCGGATGTGACCCCCATGAGGCCATGGGCGAGGCCACCATGGGGCCTATTTGGCGAGGCCCCTCCGTGGGCATGGGCAAGGCCACCACGGGGCCTATTTGGCGAGGCCCCTCCGTGGGCATGGGCGAGGCCACCACAGGGCCTATTTGGCGAGGCCCCTCTGTGGGCATGGGCGAGGCCACCACGGGGCCTATTGGGCGAGGCCCCTCCGTGGGCATGGGCGAGGCCACCACAGGGCCTATTTGGCGAGGGCCCTCCGTGGGCATGGGCGAGGCCACCATGGGGCCTATTTGGCGAGGCCCCTCCGTGGGCATGGGCGAGGCCACCATGGGGCCTATTTGGCGAGGCCCCTCCGTAGGCATGGGCGAAGCCACCACGGGGCCTATTGGGCGAGGGCCCTCCGTGGACATGGACGAGGCCACCACGGGGCCTATTGGGCGAGCGCTGAGGTATGGCCGAGCGACGCCATGGAGATGCGCGCGCGGTGGCCGGGCGACGCCAGGGAGACGCGCGCGCGGTGGCCGGGCGACGCCAGGTGGTGCGCGCGCGAGGAGGGCCTCGCGCCTGGGGTACGGCCGAGCGAGGCCATGGTGACGGGGCTGGGACTTCATGCATCGCGAGTTGATCCGAAGTTGCCGTCAAAGGATGATGGGTCTTCACGGGATCTTATATTGGGTCGAAATATTGAGCATCCTAGGAGAGGACCTTTAGGTGCTCTTGTAGACTATTCACCTTGATTCCTATAAATAGGCCCTCGTGCGTGGCTTAATATTTCCACCTTACTTCCTTGGCTTAGTGGTTTAGAGAACCCTTCCTTCAAGAGGTAAGGGGTTTAATCACCTAGCACCTCACTTTTTCCATAGTTTTTTTTTTTTTCTTTTTTTAAGTATGGGCTAATTTCTTGGGGTATCTATTTGGAGACTAATACATCCTTTTGGTCTATTTTTCCAGGCCAATACTGTGGCTCTACGGTTTCCCGACTCGTCTAGCAACCTCTCTGCGTCTACTGCTGAGAGGGACTGCCTTACAACCCGGGTCCAGGAGCTCGAGAAAGAGCTTGAGAAAACCCAGTCTGAGCTAAAGAAGGTTCGGGCCGAACTTGCCACCTCGTCGAGGAGGAAGCTGAAGGCGGTTGCCAAGGCCAAGGAGCTGAAGGACCAAGTTGCCATCCTGAAGAGCGAACTCCAGGCGACCAAGGATATCGTGACGGTGTCGCAAGAGAGGGTTACTTATTTAGAGGCTGAAGTCGAGTCTATCAGGGTCGAACTCCAGACTGCAAGGGCCGAAGTCGAGGTTACCAGGACCCCTTGCAGGAGAGAAGTGCTTCCTTGGAGGCAAAGAAGACTGTCATTGAGTACAGGTCCATAGACCGCGCCCTTTACAACGTATGGAGGCAGGATCCCAATTTTGATTTCTCTTCTTTTGGTGAGCATGCCGTCGCTCGAGCGGCCATGTGGAGTGTCTCTTATTCTACTGTATTCGAGGCCCTTTTGAGCCTGTATGATGGGGTTTGGTTGGTTCCCCTCTTTTATTTACCAGGCTGGAGGTCCTTGGGAGCCCATGTGAAAGGGTTCACTGGGACCTCTTTTGGTGCCCCTTGATTACTCTTATAAGGATATTTTGACCCCTTGGGTCCTAGCTATCCTTTTATATATTCTTGCGCGCGCTTATTACTTTTTTGCGAGAAGCGTCCCTCTCGTCATTCTGCATAGTACTATTTTTGCAAGGGTCTCTTTTAGGACCCTTTTTGGCTAGATGGCTTGGTGGCCGCTCTAGACTTATTAGTGTTGTCACTATATATTTTTCTTTCGTAAGACCTTTTGGCCTCCTTGATGTTCACAAGGGTAGCTAATCCTTGTAAACCCAAGGGATGCCTTGCAAGGTCCTCTCCCTGTTTTTTGTATTTAAGTACTTTGCCTAAGGCCCCAATATAAGGGGTCCTTCTAGGACCTCCCATTAAAGGGTCCTTTTTAGGGCCATGGTCCCTTTTGGATCCTCCTGATGGAGGGCCCTTTTTAGGATCCTCCTGGTGCATAGGATCCTTTTTAGGATCCCGGTGCAAGGGGTCCTTCTTTGGGTTCTCCTGCTTGTTGCTTGCTTTGTCTTCACGGGCCACTTCCTCCTGATGGAGGGCCCTTTTTAAGATCCCCTATTAGAGGGTCTTTTTTAGGAGCCTCTTTTTTAGGAGCCTCTTTTTTAGGAGTCTCCTTTTTAGGAGGGCGAGGGGTCTTTTTTAGGATCCTCCGTTAGAGGGCCCTTTTTAGGTTCCCCTTGCTAGCTGCATGTTATTGCCTCTTGTCCTGCCCCCCTGTCCTGCCCCCCAAGTGTTTGGTGAAATTTATTTCAGCTGACACTTTGGCTGATGCTCGCGTAGCGAAGAAAAATAACACATGAAGTTGCAAACAGTTTCATTCATAACACGCGGTTTACAACTGACTTTGTAAATAAAAAAGGGGGTTACATCTAACTAGGAGGTTACCTAGGTAGCCTCTTTGATTCTTACTTGCTTAAGCTAAAACAACGAAGAACAAACTAAACATAGGTTCTTTTGGCCCTGAGAGCTGAAGCCTTGCTGGTAGTACTTCTTGAGAGGCTCCGTAACCCGTGGGTCCAATCTTGTGCGGATCTAACTTGTGTGGGTCGCTCCTTCATACACATCCATCGTCATTGGTATAGATTGTTTGGTGGCTGCGCGGAGGGACATGTTATAGCATTCCCTCGCTTCCTTCTGCTCCCCTTTCACGCATGCTACTCCTCCAGGGGTTGGGAATTTCATAGCTAGGTGATACACAGAAGTTATCGCCTTCAATTCTCTCAGAGAGGGTCTCCCTAATACCGCATTGAAGGCTGAGGTGCACTCCACCACGACAAAGTTAGCCATTATGGTGGTTTGCTTGGGTTGCTCCCCCATGGTGAGGGCTAATTCGATTGTCCCTAGGGGTTGCATCGAATCTCCCGTAAACCCATACAAAGTCGTAGTGCAAGGTTTTAGGTGACGGAGGATCAACCCCATCTTCTCCAGCGCTGGTCGATACAAAATGTCCACAGAGCTCCCGTTATCCACCATGACCCGACGTACCCTCATGTTAGCAAGCTGGGCGGTTAGCACCAGGGGGTCATTATGAGGGAAACGCACCCCCTGTGCATCTTCTTCAGTGAAAGTTATTGAGTCATTCTCGCCTTTGAAGCTCTTTGGGGGGCGCTGCTCCAAACTTAAAACACAAGGTGGTGGACTTCGTCTGGCCTCCTTGGCATACTTGTCTCGCCCCTTCCTTGAATCGCCTTCGACTCCTGGTCCTCCAAAGATGGTCCTGACCTCTCCCTGCACTTCTGGGGCCACCCCTCGTGCCCGCGGAGGGGACTCTCCTTCTTCTGGCCTTTGGTTCTCCTTGCGCACATATCTGCCCAAATGTCCCCGGCGGATGAGCTCCTCGATTTCCACCTTCAAATGGCTGCACTCCGCGGTGGTGTGGCCGATATCCTTGTGATATTGGCAATACTTGCCCGGGTCTCTTTTAGACCGATCCTTTTTTATTGGCGGGGGCCTTTTAAAAGGGACCCGGTTTTCGTTCGTAACGAAAATATCCTCTCTCGCATGGGTGAGGTCTGTGTAAAAAGTGTAGGGGCTCTGTATGCGCTCGTCAGAGCGTTGGTGCTTCCAGGGACGATCGTCCCTCGTTCCCTCATATAAATCCTTCTTCTTGGCACGACTTTGGTTTTCCTGGGCAGAAGGTTTCGGGGGCGATGGGCCTTTTCCAACTTTAAGGTTTTCGTGACCATCCTCCACGCGAATGTACTTTTGTGCCCGCTCGTAGAAATCATCCAAGTCCGTGACCTCTCTCTTGAGCATGTTATCCCATAACTTTCTCCCTGGGCGTACTCCAGTGGTGATGGCCATTTTCAGCTCTCGGCGGGTCAGGCTCCCTACCTTAGCCGCCTCCATATTGAACCGGTGGATATAGCTCTTCAAACTCTCATTTTCTCCTTGTTTCACATTGGCGAGGCTGGTGCCTGGTATTGTGTAATCTCGCATGGCGTGGTGCTACTGGAGGAATTCGTCAGAAAGTTGCTGCCAAGATCGGATGGACCCCGGTCTAAGCCTCCTGAACCATTTGTAGGCAGGTCCTCTTAAGGTGACAGCGAAGCAATGACATCGCGCCCCGCAGCCAATTCCCCTCAGCTTCATCAGGTCATTAAATGTATCTAGATGATATTTTGGATCCGTCACTCCTTCGTAGGGGGTCATGTGGGGCTCTTTAAAGTTGGCAGGGAGCCTGATGGCCTGGATCTCCCTGACGAAGGGTAACTCATGGTCGATTTCTTCCTCAAAGACCTGGCCGCCTGATGCGGTGACGATCTTGCTTTGCAGGCTCCTCATCTCCATGTCCAGGTCCTGCCTCCTCTTGCTTAGAGTGTCCCTCAGAGCGGACGGGCTAAGATCCGCCTTTCCCTTGCCTTCTCGAGGCGCCACAGGGGGCGTGGTCCCTTTGCCCTCCCTCTTTTTATTGAGCTCCTCCCGTAAGTCTGAGGGTGCTCTTTTAGAGGTGACCTCGTCCTCATTGCGAGGGGCAGCGTTGGTCCTCGGTGCTGGTTTCTGGGCCTGCTTAGGCGGTTCAGGGTGCTCATGTTGCTTCGCTCGGGGGGTGTTACTGGTTGAGTGTCGGGTTCTCCCATCATCTACCGGTACAGTGGTCTCCACCCCATCCTTGCCCTTCTCCTTCCTCTTGGGCAAGGTCACACTCGACTTACCCTGCAACAGGCCATTCAGGACCTCTTGCATGTTCTCCAAGGTGGTTTCCAACCTTTGGTTCTTACGGTGGAGCTCACGTATTTCCTCTTCATAAAACCGAGATTTCAAACTCGAGCTCACGGAATGGACCCGAGGGTGCTTATCATGCCTACGGGCAGAAGGGCCTGGGTCCTGCCGGCCGGAGTTCGGTACCTGCGGTGGTTTTGGAGGAGGGAACTCAGTAGCATTTCCCGGTGGTGCTCTTGGAGGACTTTCTACAGGTGGAGCGGCCGGTGACGAGGCCACCCTATCACCTCCGTGAACTTCAGGGTCCTTAGGGGGCTCCACGTCTCTAGGTGGAGGAGCCTTCTTCATGGAGGCCTTCAGCTGGACTCCGTTCAGGTGAACCTCTACTTCCCGTGGCTCCTTCAGTCGCTTCGAACGTCTTGGCATCTTCTTCTTGCCGGAAACAATGGTGGAACAGTAGCTTGAAACGAACGTTCCCACAGACGGCGCCAAACTGTTGGCGGTGAGAACTCGTCAACTAAGTTGAGTTGGAAAAATTATCAAATCAAGATCTCTAATGGAAAAGCTGTAGAAACTTAAACAATCACTCAAGAACAATGATAGCACAATAATGGAGAATTCAGTCTTTCATTCACACTCAAGCCTTTACTACAGTAAAATTTCCAACCCCCTTTCAGGTGGTGTTCCAGTTCATTTTATAGTAGGCTCTAATGGCCTTAGGTACATGGTGGTCCAGGAGACCAAATGGTACATAAGTACTATGTCAGGGGAGTGGCTTCAGAGGTTGTGGTCGTACAACAGTACGGGAGCAGGTGTCAGGAGGATGTCTCCACTACTTGTCTGTACCCATGTCTGATGAGTGGCGGCAGGCGTAGTGGCGCAGGTGGTAGTGGTGTCGACTCTGACCCTTGGTCGTAGATGTACGGGCCATAACTCTTACCCCAGCAGTCCCACTGGTACTGGTGTCCGTACTCAGTACTTGGTCGTACAAGTATGTCCCATGCGACTCGTACTGGAGCCTCTAAGCATAGGGGTCTCTAGGTGTAAGGAATGGGACCCTTGGAAGGCTTATTGATGGCGTGGCTCTCTTGGCTGCTCACGAGGCTGAGTGTGCTGCGGATGTGACCCCCATGAGGCCATGGGCGAGGCCACCACGGGGCCTATTTGGCGAGGCCCCTCCGTGGGCATGGGCGAGGCCACCACGGGGCCTATTGGGTGAGGCCCCTCCGTGGGCATGGGCGAGGCCACCACAGGGCCTATTTGGCGAGGCCCCTCCGTGGGCATGGGCGAGGCCACCACAGGGCCTATTTGGCGAAGCCCCTCCGTGGGCATGGGCGAGGCCACCACGGGGCCTATTGGGCGAGGCCACCACGGGGCCTATTGAGCGAGGCCCCTCCGTGGGTATGGGCGAGGCCACCACGGGGCCTATTTGGCGAGGCCCCTCCGTGGGCATGGGCGAGGCCACCACGGGGCCTATTGGGCGAGGCCCCTCCGTGGGCATGGGCGAGGCCACCACGGGGCCTATTGGGCGAGGCCCCTCCGTGGGCATGGGCGAGGCCACCACGGAGCCTATTGGGCGAGTGCTGAGGTATGACCGAGCGACGCCATGGAGATGCGCGCGCGGTGGCCGAGCGACGCCAGGGAGACGCGCGCGCGGCGGCCGAGCGACGCCAGGTGGTGCGCGCGCGAGGAGGGCCTCGCGCCTTGGGCACGGCCGAGCGAGGCCATGGAGATGCGCGCGCGGTGGCCGAGCGACGCCGGGTGGTGCACGCGCGAGGAGGGCCTTGCGCCTGGGGTACGGCCGAGCGAGGCCATGGTGACGGGGCTGGGACCTCATGCATCGCGAGTTGATCCGAAGTTGCCGTCAAAGGATGATGGGCCTTCACGGGATCTTATATTGGGTCAGAATATTGAGCGTCCACAAAAGGTTTTTATTTTTGAATGGTAAATATAGAATGTACGTACTAAATTGTGGCTTTTAATAGAAGATGAGGACCTATGTACTCAAAAATTTAAAATGGGGACTTAAGTGATACTATTGGTATAAAATAAGGACCTGATGTGCTATTTAACATAATTCTATCATCATCAGAACATATTTCTAACAAATCCTCATTCCACCGCCTCGAAGTAAGCCTCAAATTGAGCACTCTCAGATTCTCAAGAAGAAAAGACTTATAATTTTTTTAAAACCGCGTTGATATTGGTAGCCATTTTTCCTCGAGAAATCTTATATCTTCACCTAAATCTATTTGTCATCTCGAATTTATGTCAATAACTTCTTACCCCCACAATAATGTTATGTTTGGTAGAGAGGAAGCTAGAGCTCATTTCTTTGCATCAAGAATATTAAAGTTGCAATAATGATATGTGCACTAAAATTTTGAACACTGCACCAACTATTGTTTTGGTGCATAATTTTGATGCATATATTATTACTCTTAAAGTTATTTAGCAAAATATTGTTCTTCAACCAAAGAAAAACACAATCTTAAATTCCTTTACTCTTATCATTTTAATTTATTTTTATTTACAAAATTATTACAATAATTTTGACATGAAAGCGATTCAATCTTAAAATTTAGCTATAATGTGTAAAAAAACTAGATATTATAAATCAACACTAAAGTCTAATATTGTAATTGGCAAAGTTTTGGTTTGATGATAGGTAACCCTTACCTGTAATCATCCTCAATCCTAATAAAAGTTTTGATTCAAAACCAAGTGATTTTATTACCTACTAAATCTAAACTATTTCAAAACTTATATTTTTGTTTTATTACCATAATGAATGTGAAAAATATAGCACAATCCAATGAAGAAAAGAAAATCTAAGCAAGTTTCACATATTTAGGGAAAGCAACAAAGAAACACATATGAATAAATTCTAGAATGAGTTGTCGAACTGCAATAGTTGGTCCACAGAGCTGAAAATAGTTAGTGCACCCACTGACAAAGTATCAGACTAACCTTTGCCACAAGCAAATTTTTATAATACAAGGTGGGCTCATTGATGCCATAAGCTCTACACAAATCATCCAATTTGACCCAACATCGAATAATGACACGTCCACAACCAAACAACTAACAATTTGCATTCCCTAAAATATTATCGATATTAATATTAAAAGGTGCACTTTGTGATTATCAACCACATACAAGATCCAATGTGGCTAATATATTTGTGTATAGGCAATCCAAGAAGACACCAACATTTTAGTGTTATTACATTTTGATTGAGAGCTTAGGCTCTATAATTGAAATTTAATAGTAAGGTTTAATTTATGTTAAAGAGTTTCTTACACGTTATTGAAGATGATTACGAACATTTTTCTTCAAATTTTTGTCCACTCTTATCCTCAACTTTTAATTGCACAAATTTCTAGAGTGAATCTAACAAGTTAGTTCATAATAGTGAATGAACACTCAAACATTATTTAGGATTTAGTGTAAATGTATCTATACTGGTAACTATTTGGAGCTCGTTTTGGATACACGTCTAATTTTTGTTTCTTTATTTTTAGAAATAATAAACTTTTAGAGCACTAGAATAAATGATGTAAAATAGGGATAACTCTGAAATACAAAAAAAAAAAAAAGATTAAAAATGCATTCCATTAAATGTTCTACTATATCTTTTTAACCTCATATTATATTCTCTTCTCTAAATTTAGAGACTACTATTCATCTCTCAAACAATTTTTAATAAAATTTCTCTCCTATCTCATCTTTCTTTTATTATTTTATATTTAAAATAAATAAATTATATTAAAAAATATATAATATTTAAATAATGTAGAGAAATAATAAAAAACTTAAAAATGGTATAATGTAAAAATTTGATATGAAGAAATTTTGATAATGTATTTTGAAGAATAAAGTTCATGAAGTTTTAACTTTGATATAAAACTTAGTACATTATTACATTTTAGAAATATTTTTACGCAATAATAATAATAATAACAAATGTGCAAAGGAAACAAATATATTGAGAGAAATTCTCCAAAGTGCTGGGGAGAAGTGGAAGTGAGGAACTATTCTATAGAAAAACTTTATTGAAATGGCAATATCAACCAATCCCAAGCCAACCCGAACATTAAAAATAAATCCCAAGCCAATAGAATACAAAACAATCTTTGGACATATATGTGATTCTTTTTTATTTAGTTGTATTGTAGCTAATGGGTTTGGTGACTCCCTTCTTTTCATGATCTTCTTTACCCAAGATAATGAATTGGGGTCGATCGAATTTTATAATCAAAGATTAGGGAGTTAGATACTGGGTGGAGGGTGCATTCTCAAGGGTCTATCTTTCTAGTTAGCTTATTGTATTTAAATGCTAATAATAATAATATTATTATAACAAGGGATTGGAGGAGTGGTCAAATTCGTATTACCTCTCTCTCCTTTAGCACATTTCTTTTTCTATAGGGATTCCAATCCCTTTCGCTCCCTTTCTGCCATCAAACAAAGAAATTTTGATATAAATGAGAGAAAAAGGCCTCATATCATAGTCAGCAAAGCAACAATTTCAGCAATTGCGGGCACTTTGTCTCTCTCTCTCTCTTGTTTTCCTCCTCTTCACATTTTTTATTGTTAATTTATTATTATCTCTAATCTCTAATTTATTAAAAACTCTCAGGCGGTGTTTACTGTTTTGTTCTTTTCCCTTTTAACATTGGACTGCACACCTAGCCGTTTCGGTTTTGGCTATGTACACAATGCTTTGCATCCAGGTTTATATTCTGGTATGACTCAAAAGCCAGAAAAATGGGCACAAATAACTATTTTATTGCGCAGCTGTCAATCCCAATTCATTACTTTCAGTTTCAAGTCCACAGTTTATTTCTTTAAGATTCTTTGATTGATTTGTTTTGTCTTGGCTCAGATTAATCAGCACACCATAAAATTATTAAGGAACAAAATGACAGATGACTAGAAAGTACATACCAAATGTATAACTAAACTTTGAAGAGTTACTAGTTTGGTTTACTCCAAAGTTGAGCAAATTGGATTAAGCACCTCTTGCTTGAACGTTGATAACAAGCCAAGAGAAAAGAAATGCGACAATTTTGGACCGACCTTGTTATTTGAGACTTTCATGCAAATTAAGCATATTTGAAACCGAAGAACAAAACAATCAAGGGAGTAAAGTAGTCAGAGTAGAGTAGCTAGCTAGTAAAAATCAAATTAATTTCTTCTTTTGTATTCTTCTTCACTAACAAAATTTCCTTTTCATTTACAACAATTTTTTTTTTTTGCTTTCTTACTTTCTATTTCTTCAAACAGAAAGACAGAGAGAGACTAAAATGTAAAAAATAAAACAAAAAATAAAATAAAAAAGGGGTCATATCAGAAAGGCATGATATGTGTGGTCTTAGTATCATAACACGAAATGAAAGATTTGGAGCTAAGTCGAAAGATTTTAAGTAAGTCCGCCGACATTTGGCGAACAGCCGGCGAGCAATTGCTCTGCATCAGAAGCAATATCTTCGTCACACCGTTGGCCTTCGCTACGGCCTCTTGCGCCGCCCTCTCACGGTAGAGGTAACAGACACTCCAGAGCACCGTTACCGCGTGTTCGGTGGCCGCGCTCGAAACTTTCAGTAACCTCTGAACAATCCTCGCCACGCAATTCGAGTCGCCGCCGATCTCTGACCACCCTTCCTTGACGGACGACGCCGTTTCAAGGAGCTTCAGCACCTTTTCAGTGACCGAAACGCTCAGATTCGGTTCCGATAGCGACTTCGCTAGGGATTTCACTGCGCCTAGTTGGACAAGTTTCACCTTGACTCGCCGGGGCTTGGATATCGCGATTAGGCACGACAATCCGGCTTCGATTAGGTTTGGATCTTTCTCAGGACTGATTAGTTTCAACAATTCGGATAATAGCTCTTCTTTCTCGGCAATAATTAGTTTCGATTCCGCGTCGATGGCGATGGATTCCAAAACCCTAGCCGATCCGATTCTTGATTCTACGCTCCCTTGTTGAAGAACGAGAACAAGCGAGCGCAAGCAATCGCGGTCGCTCTTCAGCATCGATTTTCTCAGCTTCTCCATGTCTTTAACATCATTACGAATCATATCCATAGCCCTAACCACCAGCTCCAAAAAATCGATGACTCTGGAAGCTCCAGCGCTGGCATTGCAAAGAAATTCTACCAGCATCGGGACGAAGCCATCTGCTCCGGCGAGAAATTTCCGGTTTTCGTCGGACTCCCTGGCGAAACAAACGATTTTTGACAAAAAATCAACAGACGAGTCCGCTTCACGGTCCGCTCGTTGAATTAGCTCGGTGACTTGGCTTTTGGTAAGGCAAGGCTTGGGAGACGACTCGGCGGAGTCAACCCGGTGCTGGACTGATTCGGACCAGATCTGGATGAGTCGCTGCAAGGTCCGGTTAGGGACCAGTTCCTTGCTCTGAAGGACCTGCATGGTGGCGGGGCACGTGTTGTTACCATTGTCAAACCAGCGCTGGATGCTAGAACGATCGTAGGTCACGCCGGTAGATAAACTCACAGGGGATTTCATCACGTCGAGCGATATCGGACATCGAAAGAAGCTCGGGACAGTGATGTACAAATCGTCCCTAACCATCGTCTTTTACTGCTAGTTCTTTTCCCACTTTGGAAACTTGTTAGGATGAAGAGAAAGCACCAAGAAACTGAACGGGAAAGCGAGAGAAACGACCCCTCCAAAAAAAATTAAAAAAAGAAACAGAAGATGAGGAAAACAAGACACCAGTGAGTTTAAAGAGAAAGAGAGAGAGAAAAAAAAGAGTCAAAGGTACGGTGACATCAGCATTTACTTTTTCGTCTGATTTATACATTAATTATCTTTATTAAAAAAAAAATAATAATATTCTTTGGGTGGGTCATTGGTCAAACCAGAGGACTATTATTTAGTGATTTAATTTTAAATTAGTAGGGAGGTGTTTCCGCGTAGAGTGTTACGTATATTATGCCGTGAAATCTCCACCGTTGATTGTACGTAGAGTTGGAAAGTTTTGGATGTAGTGAGAATAGGCGGTTGAGATGAAATACAAGCTTACACGTGGGATGTGAAGTAAAGGGCGTATAATATGGAGGAGAACGTGGGGGTAGTGGGGACCGCGGCAGAGTAATGAAATGAGGAGACATTTTGGCTAAATTTATTTTTCTCATTATTATATTATTGGTGGTTTCGGGATTGAATGTGGGCCCAAATGAAGGGAGTGTGTGTGGTGGGGGCCCAGGGAGGGTTCGCTCGGTCGGTCTCATTGCATCATTTGTACGTTGTAGTAGGGAAAGTCCAAGTAGAAGGAATACATATGAAAGGGTCTTTTGATTTGTGGATTTGTAATTAATTAAGGTTTTTGTTCCGTCCTTTCTTTCTTTGATATGTACAAATATATATATTTTTTAAAATCAAAACAACAGGAGATCCATCAATTCAATGATAATAAATGATAGCAAGCAAAAAAAAAAATACAAATACAAATTTAATTATTAGTGCTAATTGACTAATATATGAGTGATGAAAAAGAAAAATTAAGGTGAATAGTTAATAATCTTTTTTAGTGGGGAACATCTATCAAGTCGTGATTTTTTTTTTAATCACTAGTTGCAATGCCGGAAATAATTAATGCTATCTACAGTTAAGTTGGCAGATACTATATGTTCATTTATGATATGGTGTGGATTCATTTATTAAATATGTTTGGTAAAGTAAAATTATATCTATACATACGTACATGCCATCATATTTCTACCGCTTGAAACATAATCTATTATTACTTTTTATTTACCCATTTGCACTCTTCAATAAATAATAAAATATTATTTTACATTTAACAAATTAGTACAGAAATATTCTTTTAATTAAATTTATATTTAATATTAACATATTATTCATATTTTAATCACATAAATATGATATATATTAAAAAAAATTAAATTTTAATATTGATTTTCAAAAAAAGTAAAATCCAAATTTAAGATTTAAATAAGTATTATTTTTTAATTTTTTAATTTTATTTTTTAGAATGGGGATTTGATAGCCTCCCTAGCTTCCCACACACACTTGAGCTAGCCTCAAGTGGTAATATTTTTTTATTCCTAAACTTATTTTTATTTTTTAAATTATTATTAATATTTTATTTTTTGTTTTTTGATATTTTAGATATTTTGTCTAATTAAATAGATATATTTTAAGTAATATTGAAAATAAATTTGATTAAAATTATAATGTACATAATTTTCTGTATTGATTTGTCAGATATGGTATAACATTTCAGTATTTATTAAATAAGAGGAGTGTAAGTTGTACTAAAACAAAAGTAAAAGTTTTATAATCTTCATATTTTAATAATAAATAGGTTGATTTAATAAGTAAAATTAAAATCTATTATTTGAGTTAGTCCAAACAAATAGTACTAAATAAATTGATATAATAACTACATTTAGAACGCCATTAAATAATATTTTGAGTATGTACAGAAATAAATCAAATGGACAGTTATTTGTATACATAACCATAATATTATTTGGTCATTATGGATGAATTTAACGTGATATGAAGCTCCGACTTAAGATAATATAAAAAAAGTCTAAACTTTAAAGAACAATTAGTTATTTTGTCCCCCACTTTTGCTAGTAGTATGCATTTCCCCCTTCACTTTTGACATTGTCTTCAAATGCCCTTAAATAATAAAACTAAATTTCTTTTACCCCTAACTACTTCTTTTAATATGAATTTACCCCAAACACTTTGTCTATCATTGAATACCACATACAAGATAAATTTATTTCAAGTTTACCCTTGAATTTTATTTATGTTATAAATTTGGCCATACAATTAATTTAATTTTTATTCAATTGTTACACAAGTTAAAACAAAAATAGATTTATCATTTTTTATCTATAATTTATAGGAGTTGATTATGTAATTTTTTGTTGGATTATATCACTACTAAAAAAATGTGCTATACCGAGAACATTTTACTGAGAACATGTTCTCGGTATAGACATTTCAGATGCGCGGGACTTTTTCGCGGTTCTGGAATAGGGTAAGTTCCTATACCGAGAACAGTATAGGGTTTATAAATATTCCCAGCTGCGTGAACCCCCTTCTTCTTCCTCTCTTTCCCTCTGTTTTCAAACATCGTTCCCTCCGCCTCTCTCTGCCGAAATCCCCCATTTTCTTCCCAAAAATTTCATTTTTAAGTCTGAAAATCTCCAAAAGTGAAGGGTTTTCTCTCTATTTGTTAAAGGTAAGGTTTATTTCTTCATTTATATATATATATATATATTTATGAAATGGTAATGCATTTTTGTAATTTTTGTTTGAAGGTGTGGGTGCGGTTTTTGTTGAACTACAGAGAAAGATTGCAAGGAATTGAAAGTGTTGGTAAGTTGTTTTTAATTTTTCTGTTTTGTTTGAATTTTTTTTCAATTTTTGAATAATTTATGTTTGTATATAGATAAAATAATATTAGTTTTAATAAAAATCTGAAATTATATTAGGGTGAATGTATTTATTTTTAGGTTTTAAAAATATTTATTAGTAAAAATGAGATTATGAATTAGAAAATTGTTAGATGATTAATTAGTATTTTTTTTTATTAAAATAGATTCTATGTTGTTTTGGTGAAAATTATGTGTATTAAACATATTAGTAAACATATTAAATATTTGAGTGTTAATTTGGAATTTTTGGTGCTAATGTTAGTATGTTGTTGTTGTTGTTGTTAATTTTAATTTTTTTGGTTATGTTAGTAGTAAAAAATCAGATTTTATGAATATTGATGATTTGTTGTTGTTAATTTTTAGTAGAATTTTGATATTTTGATTAGAAAATTGAATAATTAATAAAATTTAGACTAATAATTATAAATTATATAGTCGTTTACAATGTATTTGTATTGCTCTCTGCATGATCTGGGACTGGATATTTTTTATGTATTATTTGCAGGTTTTTAAATTTTGGGATAGATGCAATACAGTCGTTATGCTACTGAATTTTACAAAGAATTATAAAATTTAAAGATTTTGTGAATATTAGTAAAAGTACTAAATAAATTTTTTAATAGGTTTAGTAAAAAAAATCATAAAGTAATTAAATAACTTTTAACCAAATCCTAGAAATTGTGTGAAAAATAATAAAATTATTTAATAAAGTAAAAGCATAAAATTTAATTTAATAAATCATTAATTAACATTTATAATTTTCACTATTTTTTGTAATTAAAATTAATATTTTAAGTTAGAAAAAAATAAGTCAAAATTAAATAATTTTAATAATATTTACACTCAAATATATATTACAGTTAGATATCATAAAACAACATAATTAGATATCTTAGACCCATTCGGAGAGGGTGAGTCATTGAAGACTCTTAAATTTGCCTCTCTCTGAATTAGGACACACACAAATTGATTGTAAGTTTGATGATTAGTAATCCATGCAGTGCTACACTCATACAATGTCGATCGACAAGAGCTGGATTAATTTGACAGATCGATTATCTAATGAGTATGAGGCTGGTGTGATGGATTTTCTTCAGAGAGCACGGCAGTGCGTTGACTCAATGGGATTGGTGAAATGTCCGTGTAGGAGGTGTGTCAATGTTGAATTTCTGACGATTGATGTTTTCTTAAGACCATTGATTGATGAGTTAAAAGAATTATGGGTGACTGGTGTACAGACTCGAGATGCAGTCGATGGTAGTTTCTTCACTCTTCGAGCAACTTTGATGTGGACTATAAATGATTACCCAGCAAGGAGTAGCTGTAATGCCTCAAATTCTCCGGTATGGTTTAATGGCAGGATTAGTAGGCCGGGAGGGCCATACTTGTTTAATTATGCCATTAAATGATATTATGCATGTATATGTGAATTATATTATGATATGATGTTATATGCGTGCATGTGGGTCCACATTTGAATAATTATGCTATTTTGATAATTTGGCTCATTGAGGGTGAATATGTGTATTTGGGTGCATAATGTGATTTGTGAATGAGATTTCATTATTATGGAGATATATTCGAGTTATTCGGCATGAGACAGTCATATATAATGGATTAGCAGTTTTGTCATAACAGGGTCAATTTTGGGGTAATAGAAATGTTTATTTGATGATAAATTGGGAATATTTGAGATTAGGAGGAAATTTCTGAGGTTTTGACTATAATGTCCTTGGGAGTATTTTCGGGACCCCGAGCATTAGGTTTTATTTGAGGTTACTTAAGCTTGAAGTAGCTGTCAGATAGAACGTACGATTAGAAAACCTCTCGTTCTCCCTTTCGATAGTTCGTTTTACCGTTTGAGCATTTTCGAAGATATCTCGAGATTTAGGAGTCGGAATTAAGCAAGGATCGAGGCATAGCGATCCTAGGAAAGATTAGAAGCTTCTTAACCGAAGGATTTGGCGGAAAACAACCCAATCAAAGGTAATCTAAGTTTAAAGTTTTGAGTTTTTAGAGTTTCTAAGCTTTGAATTGGACTTTGTGAATTGTTGAGTTTTTGGTTGGTTTGAACCTTGGGTTTTGAGGGTTTTGGAGTTTTGGGAAGCTCGGGAACTTTGTTTTGATGATTGGGGATGGTTAGGTATGATTCTGGAAGCTTGGAGAAGTTGAAAACACGTTTGGGAATGGCCCAGGGTCGAGGGCCACGACCCTGTTCTTGGGCGCCGCGGCCCTTGGTGTTGGGCACCACGGCACTTGCTTCAGGAATTTTTGGGGGCCGCGGCCTATGGTGCCAGGGCCGCAGCCCTTGCCCTGTTTTCACCCCGTTTGCTCATTTTGACCCCGGGAACTTAGTTTTAGGCCTCGGGAGTGTTCCTACTACTTGGATTAGTTGGGATTGATCTTCCGGAGGCTAGATATTGGTGTGGAAACCTATGTTGACCATTATTGTTAATGTTGTCCCGTGTTTGGTTATGATTAGGTGACCGCTAAAGGACTAAAGGTTGATCGTTCTCACGAGTCGTTCTTTTTATCATTCTAGCTCGAATCTGAGGTAAGAAAACTGCACCCTGTGTATATGTGACATGCGTGATTATTATTGAGGCATGTTGATTGATAAATGTGGACATGGATTGCCTATTGAATGCTAGCGAATGTTGAGTACTTGTATATGTACTGACTAGTCAGGGACACTGACCTAAAGAGTCAGAAATGGCATAGCGTCATGAACGCCAGGCCAAATGAAGATTAGATCTAATCGATATCAGTGTTGAATGACTCATATGGGATATTAATGCTGGACCGACCCTAAGGTCGATGAACTTATAAGCGTTTGTCTGGTCTAAGACCAGTTATTCAGAGCCAGGGCATATGGCCCCGGTGACTATTTATCACATGGCTAGGGAACGCTGTTCCAGGGTTATGACTGTAAGTCATGAGGGAGGTTATGTTGGTAACTATTCACCATACACCTATCCTATTCAAACTTATGAAAGGTTCACTGATCAGTTAAGCCCGAGTGACCCTAACGTCACATGGCTAAAAGGGGGTTGTACCCACTTTTGTGACTGTTGCGATTGTCACCTATTTGTTTGGACTGATGGTCCTGAATGATTATTATGATCATTGTTGATATTATATCATGCTTTATTGCGTTTTCTTGTTGGGCCTTGGCTCATGGGTGCTATGTGGTGCAGGTAAAGGGAAAGAGAAGCTCACCCAGCCTTGAGTGGAGAGCTTAGGTGGTGTTGTGTACATATGCGGCCGCTTGACCACCACGGCCAAGGCATTCTCAGAGGAACTAGGGGGTCTACCCTATTTTGCCGCTTAGGTTGGCGGGATTGTAAATTTGAAATAGTAATGACTATTTTGTACTGAGAACAACTTGTAAATGATTTGATTAGCTCTGCAGGGCGGTTTGTAATGAAAATATCCATTTCCTTTTAGTAGTTTTTCTCCTTAACTTGTTAATTACACTTAGAGCACGTTTTTTACCAAAGGACTCGGGTAGCAAGTCAAATTTCCGGTCCACCGTTCACCGTAATTGTTCTGGGGTAACCAGGGCGTTACAGTAGCCTTTCTGGATGGACTAGCCAAGGTTATCATGCTTGCTTTACTTGCAATGTGGAAACACCATCTATTCGTTTACAAAAGAAGGTTGCTTTTTATGGTCATAGACATTTTTTACCAATCAAACATGCCATTAGAAGAGACAAGAAGACATATGGTGTCGTTGAAAAAATACTACCACCAAAGTCATTAACTATGCAAGAAATGTTCACACAAATGGGTTTTGTACTCGATTCTCTTCCTGGTAAGCATGTGAGTTATGGTGGCCAAAAAAGAAAGTGTACAAAAGAGCAAGTAGGTTGGCGGAAAAAAAGTATATTTTTTGAGCTCCCATATTGGCCCAACATAATGTTGCGACACAATCTAGATGTTATGCATGTTGAGAAAAATATGTGCGAAAGCTTAGTAGGCACAATAGTTGGGCTGGAGAATAAGACCAAAGACACAGTTAGTGCTAGAGTAGACTTGGAGAAGATGAAGATGAGACCAGAGTTACAGCTGAGGAAGTTGAATGGTCGGATACAAAAGCCTGCGACCAAATTCACTTTCACTGTTGAAGATTGCCAAAAGTTTTGTCGATTTCTTAAATTAGTGAAGTTTCCAGATGGTTTTGGATCTAACCTAAGGAAAAATGTGATTGATAATGACAATAAGATCACTAGTTTGAAATCGCATGATTGTCACATCATTATGCAACGCCTTTTTCCAGTTGGTGTGCATGCATTCCTAGAGAAATCGATAAGTAGAACTATTATTGAGTTATGCACTTTCTTCAAGCTCATTTGTGCGATAATTTTAAAAGTCTCAGCTTTAGAAAAAGTCAAAACTTCAATTGTTGAGATTGTTTGCAAGTTAGAAAATATTTTCCCACCTGCTTTTTTTGATATCATGGTCCATCTACTAATACATTTACCGGAAGAAGCAATACTTGGAGGACTGGTTCACATGAGGTGGATGTATCCTTTTGAAAGGTATATGAAAAAATTGAAGAATTATGTCCGTAATAAAGCACGTCCAGAGGGGTCAATAGCAGAAGGATATGTGGTTGATGATGCATTAACATTTTGCTCCATATACTTGAAAGGAGTTGAAACAAAGTTCAATCGTCCAAACCAAAATGTAGATGTTGGTCCATCACTTAAAAAGATGTCAGTCTTTCGATCTCAAGTTCGTCCAATTGGTAAGAAATCCTTGACAATTTTGGAAGATGAAGTGAAGAAACAATTTTCGATCTCAAATTTCTCAAGAGAGCTCGGATTACTTGTTCGATAGTACACAGATCCAGACTGTCCTCAATAGTCAAAAGTACCAAATGCCTCGAAACAAAGAATACTTGCACATCTTGAGGTAAGTAGTTTATGTATTTTTATGTTAATTCTAATTTTATGTTATATATCATATTTACTAATAAATGTTTGTAAATTAGGATGATTTGTTTGATATTGGGCGTACTAGATATGGACAAGGGCACATGCCTGGGATCTTGAGAGGCATTGATACATCGTGTGCTAAAAATTATTCTAATTAGAAGTACGATATTAAAAAACATTTAACGATTAATGAGCCACAAAACCATTATGGTGGTTGCACAGATACGTAGTGGCAAAAAGCCATTGAATTTTTTCGACGCCCAGAAATTATGGTATTAATTTCTTGCTAAACTTAACTATCTTAATTAAATATAATACTAACGATAACTTTTTGCAGAAACGTTTTGGGGTTAACAAGGAAAATATGAAGAAACTGAAAGAGCTTAGCTATGGAGGTTCTCAGTCAATCTCAGCGCTGCGCTGTAAAAAAGTTAGTTAATTAATTATTTTTAAGTTTGTTTTTCTTATTTATGTTTAATTATTAATTTTATAAAAATATATGTACGTGATAGCGCAATTTAGAGACTGGGCAAGTTGAGCCTATCCCAGATAGCTGGATGGATACTCACCATAAATCAGGCACAGGGTGGGTGACAGAGACAGCCAAAAAAAATTTGGGTACGTTAAGTTTTTTTAAACATTTTAAAAAAATTTAATTATTTGTTTACAATACATAATTACATTATATATTGTATCATAGGAGGAATTGCGTGCATATTGCGACACACAGCAGACACAGACAACTGATACTGAGAGTTCCACACCAGTTTCAAGTGCGCCTGAAGATGACGACTTATCTTTGGTACAAACTATCTTCGGAAAACGACGTGGGCACCAAAAAGGATATGGACGTATCCTTAACTTAAGGGACCGAACTCCATTTACTATTGATCCTCCACAAACTAGAGATGAAGAGATGTCTAAGATGAGAGAGCGTGTTCGACAATTAGAGGAGCACATCTGGACTCATTGTATCACCCCGGGATCTCAATGTGCCCCACCACCACCTGATGATCCCGATGTTGGAGCACCGAGTCAGTAGGACTTATGTGTGAATTTTATTACTATGGACTATTACATTTTCATGTTTAGGACAACTCTTTATTTTGATTCAGCAAATGTACTCTTATGTTTTTATTTATATGTTTAATATAAGTGTTTTAATTTTATTCTATTGTTTTATATTTAATTCAAATTAATTAAATAAATAAGTGAATAAACATTACAAATATAAAAAAAAATTATTGGTTAATTCTGTCCTCGGTATAGCCCATCAAGATGAAAAATTTGGGCTGGGTTTGCCGAGGACATTGTCCACTCTCTGCCGACGACATGTCCTCGGTAAAACTTATACCGATAACATATTGAATGTCGTCGGTAGAAGTTTGCCTCTACCGACGTGGCTGTACTGAGGACTTACTGCCGAGAACATGTTCTCGGTAGAGGAACATTCATGCTTATGCCGACGACATTTGTTCTCGGTATAGGCCTTGTTTTTTGTAGTGTATAATTGATGAAATTGTTAGAAAAAAATTAAATAAAGATAAATTTATTAATAATGTTATTAATGTATTTGTTAGCTATATAAGTAGATAAAAAAAGAATTGGGAAAATGTTGATTTGGAAAAAACTAAAAGAATTTTCAAATTTATATAATTTTGTTATGGTTTTGCTTTATTTATTTATATATTAATAATAAAACTAAATGAAAGTTTGTTAAAATATATATTTTTTCCAAAAAAATGTATACATTAATTATACAAATAAGATTAAGCAACTTACAAATTTTATATTATTCATTTGGTTATTTATTAATTTAATTTTCTAAAGTAAATTAACTTTTATAATGGTTAATAAAATTATAATGAGTTTAATATGTTTTATATTTTTAATCAATTTTATTTAGTCATATATTATAACATAAATTAATAGATATTCGTATAAATATTTTCTTATAGCATATTTGTTAGGGGTAAAAAATAAAAAATTCTTAATAAAAATTAAATTCAAGGGTAAAAATGAAACAATTTTATCAATGTATGTGATATTTAATGATAAATAAAAAGTTTAGGAAGTAAATTCATATTAAGAGGAGTAGTTAGGGGATAAAAGAAAACTAATTTTATCATCCAGAGAGAAAAAAAAACCTACTAATTCATATGTCAAATCTTGTGCGTGATATCTAAAGAGGTCATAATCAAAATTTGCAAGTAAAGAAATAATAGTAGAAGTTCCTTCAAGGCTGAGGTCTAAGGTTAGTTTCATAGCATTGGTCTCAAAATTATTTAGCAACAAGATTAATAATTGTCCTGTGTGGAAAATGTTTAAGATGTAAGATGAATGTATTTCTTAGACATCTTTATGGTCAAAATTTTGGCATTATTTAAGTAAATATCACTATCAACATATAAACGCAAATACATAATATACTTTTTATAAAACAAATGAATAATATTGAATTAACTAAGAAATTTTATTTCAAATTAGACATAATTAATCAAGTAAATATCACAATCGGCTTACGCAAAACAATGCTGAATTAATTAAGAAATTTCTTTCTTTCGAATCAGACACACGTAAACATCACAATCGGTTTACTCAAAATAATACTGAATTAATTTATATTATTTATATATATGAGCAATTTATCTCTATTTATGGATTTCTTAATTATATAGCAAGCGAACATCATACTTAATAAGATATTTCATTTAATTAATGCATGCGCGTGACTCGTTAATATTGAAGTCGAAGGTTCGAATCCTCTCTATTCATGTTAATAAAAAAAAGAAAAAAAAATAAGTTACTTATATGATTGATAATATTAAGGCCAGAAATATAATTGGGAAGAACCTTAATAAAAAAATAATACATGTATGACATATAAATCTTAATAATACATATCCACACATACATAGAGTAAAATATCTATATAAAAAATAGCATTATGACTAAATTAATTGTATTCTAAATAAAGAGGTATCAGTACAAAAAGATTTCAAAACACCAAAAAGTATTAATTTTAACAACAACAATAATAAAAAATCTGAAATAAATTATTACATATTTCAAAGTAATTGATGTAATTTAAATGTGAAATAAATCTTTAATTTTATAATTTAAGTACAAATAAATGATATAATATATATTTATTTAACTATATACATTATTATTACTATATAGAAGTATAATTTCTTAATGCAGGACTTAGAAATCATATACCTAATTATATTTAGATGTTATTTTTATTTATAACCGACTCAAATTGTGACCAAATTTTTTTATAATAAAATATAAGTAATTCTTATATCAAATATTCTTATATATATATATTGAGGTTTTAATGTATATAAATTTAATATTAATAGCTGAATGAAATCTGTCGATAGACATGGTTCATTTTAACTTTATAAAAAGTACATGGAGTATCACAATTATCACTTTTTCTGATAATAGAAAAACAACTTTACTACCTAAAAATGAAAATTGAGAATTTTGCATTCTTAAACTAATAATATTATCCTTACCAAACAGTAATAATATATATATATAACAGTACTATGGCTAATAAAATGCATGCAACTGTTGAATAAGATTTGGCTCAAAAACTTTATGTCTAATCGTACCGCAGTACACTTAGTGAGGGTAGAACTTCGAATGCTCCAAATGATTATTGTAAAGTGTTTAGCATAATATTAGAGGATTAATTGAAATTGGGATTTAATTAATTAGATAATGCTCTAAGCACTGTAATTCCCTCTCCTTTGATTTATTTATTAGTTAATTAGAATAATTAAGTTTATATTGTCAGTGCAAATCATTTCCATTAAAAACTATGTATAGAGAACTTTGTATTATTAATATACATACATATTTATATATTTAAAGAGGGCATTTTAGAAGATTCAAAGTGATATGTCCATTCAGTGCGTACTTAAGTGGGGAGTTTTGTTCCACAACCATTTAAAGGTAGCAAACGTGCAAAAGTAGATATGAAATTAATAAACCTACAAAATCTATAACAAATAAAGCCATCCAAAGTAAGTGACTCCGCATTACTCAAATATTACTTCTCACGTTATTATTAATATTACCTCTATTCATGATTCTTCTTCACTCTTCCTTTTTATTCATTATCTTTAACCATTCATTTTTTTTTGTTGTGTATAAAAATGAATAATTTAAAAAGACGAAGTGAAATGATTTGTAATTATTAGCTTGTTTTCTTCTTCTTCTGTGTATCGTCTTTTCTGAGGAGAACATGAATGGGTTTTCTCAATGAATAAATTTTAATTAATTTGTCTCATAATAATGTGTTAATGGAGGGGTAGCAACTTTGGCCAAGGCAACAGAAATCATTATATTTTTGAAGAACGATGCAAACTATGATCATGGCACCGAAAGTATCCCATAGTAGGAGGCATATATAATATGAGTAATTCCATCCCCTATATCTAGGCTATACAAAAAGAAGAAAAACACTTTTTACCACTTGGGCATTCGGGTCTTAATTATTGATCTCGCTTTATTATTACCTTTTATCATTTCCATCTAACTTTATCTGTTTATACCGAGGTTTTTACCTTCACTAGCAAAAGCAAAAGAAAAAAGGGGAAAACAATATTATACTTTTCTTTTTGTAATTTTTTTTTCAACTTTTATGTACATTTTGCTTTATTTATTTATCTCAAACAAACTAATAATGCGCTCCAGACTAAAATATCGTTCTCCAAGGCATTATTATAACTATATAATTTATCACTTATATAGTAAGCTTGAAAATAGTTATTATCCTTATTAGGGTCATTATTTAATCCAATCCACTTCAATATTTTTAAGTTAAAGTAATCCAGTTCAATTAGATTTTCAATTGAAAAAATATTCATCCTATCCGCTTAGCCTCTATCATTTAATCCTATCAAATTCAAACAATGTTGGATCGGATTGTTTAGGTCGATTTAGATTAGATTATAACATTGATTATTTCTTTATTAAGGTTGCTTAGCAATTTTTTGTGCAATATTATTATTTAGCATACATCAAATGTATATTTAATTATAACCATATAATATAAAATGTAGTCCTATATATAGTTATTAATGTTGAAATTAAGGGTAAATATTATTTTATGTTGTGCAAAAGTTACCGATTAGACTTTCTATTTTGTTAAATGACAATTTTAACTTTTTACAAAATGAAACAAATTAATACTCTAGATCCGACTTTGATCAAACTATTTTTCAATATAACTAAAATGCGATCAACTTTTTTAATTAATAAATGAATTACATAGTATTTGTTTTTTTTTTTTTTGAAGGATAATTATACATTGTTATATGTAGTTTTTAAGTGTACCTATTTTTATTTTTTTTTAAGAAAATAAGAAAGAAAGAAAAAAGGAGAGGGCGTGCTACCTCACCTGAAAGCGCGGGAACAGCCATGAATATATATATATATATATATATATATTTTACATAAAGCAAAATTTACTAAACAATGGGCCACTTTGTTGGGCGACCTATAGCAGAGCAACTAATTGTAGAAATATATTGTGGAGCTATATGGGCAAGCTTTGGCCTCATGGGGTATCTTAATTAGGCAAATGAGTGGTACATACGAAGTCTTTGCCTTATAATTAACAATATGACCTTCTACTACGTATGTTGTTACTTCTTGGCTACAAATATGCTCCATCATTTCCAAATATGTACGAGATGACTAAGATAATTAATAAGGAATAAGTAGTGGGCGAATTGGATTAAACTTGGGGAAACAAAAAAGAAAGAAGATTTGTCAAAGTACGTAGATTTGCATGACAAAGACGGGAGGTAGTAGAGTGAATATGTAGTGGTGATTAGAGAGTTGGCTGCAACTTCAACCAAAGTATTTTCAACGACTAAGACCCACAAGCAATTGACCGCACCTAACACTTGCTGTTTTGAAGTACTTTTCTTCAATCTTTTATTTATTTATTTGTTTTGCTAATATAATCTTCTTCCAAATGTTATATATTATATAAAGTCCAATTTGGTGGATCTACACCATACGGCATTGCTTACTATATGTTAGTTTCAAAGTCAAAGTTGGGTGATGTTCAAACTTCACATTAAGAAACCCACCTCGCCCATTTGCCATTTGCAACGTGATTTTCCTTTTCTTTCAAATAAAATATAAGAAGAAAAAAAATACAAAATTAATTAACTTCAAATGTTCACGGTGTCAAATAAAATAACTAAATATATATATTTTCTTATTAAAAAAAACTATTTTAGAACCGTTGTGCTTGATTTTGTATTATATTTCAAGTTTCAACACACTACATACCAATCAAAACACAAAAAAGTCACAAAAACTATATATAAATATCTCTTTAAATAATCAATCACTATTATTACATTTGCATTGAAAGAATTTTGCAAAAAGAACTAAGAATATAATGTTACATATCGATATCATGTAACATTATTGACAAAAGATAAATAATTGAAGATTTTTAACGTAAAAATAAATAAACAAAAAGGGAAGAAAGAAATGAAATGAAATATTGGTTGTTATATACGCTAAAGTTGTCCACGAAGAAATATTGATCGGAGCATTGAAAAAGTCCACTCCACCAAAGAGATTGTCTTCTATTCGAACTCTGATAACTTTTAATTATTAGTTGATCAATTTTGAGTTTTGAGTTTTGAGTTACACATAATAAAGCAAGAAAGAACTCATAATAAAAAAGAACTAATTAATCCCACGACACTCAAAGGAAGAGGAGTTTTGTTTGATTGATTATACAATACTGTTTCTCATATTCAATTCATTCAACACCGAAAATTATTCAAATTCAAATTAAATATTCACACTCTATTTTAGTTCATCCAATATGAGAAAACAATGAAAAAGAATAATATAATTATGCGCATAAATTATTAAAGAGCAATAAAACAAAAAATCCCTTCATCAAAATTTAATTGTTAAAGTTTTTTGTTTATTATTTTTAAAATTTAATTTTATTTTCATTTGACTTGGAACAAGTTTTTTTTTTTTTTTTTTTAAATAATCAAGACCACAACTGGGTTATTCATGGCTCTCTTGAGGGAGAATTTGGGGTTTCATTTTAATTTTCCCCAGTAATGCTTACTGGGGAGTGATAGATATAGGTTTGAAATTTTGTAGGTGTTAAAATCACGAAGAAAAAAAAAACCGATTTAAAAGGCATTTTGAAATTATAATTTCCAGCTGGGAGTAATTTAGTCAAAAATAAAATTATAAATAGTCATTTTAATGATAATTTTCTGTAGCAATGTGCAATCAAACCCAACTTATAGGAAAGCAAAACTACTAATAAGTTAATGGAAGACAGCCAATCCAATAATTTCAATGAATGATACACACATTACACACACAACCCTCCTTTGAATTTGTTCTTCCTAATCATAAAGAAAATTGATAAGATTATTATTCCACGAAGTTATATAACATGTTCCATAAATAAGTCTTCAATATATCTAAATTCAAATTTGATAGTCGTATCTCTAGTTAGAATAAAACAAAGAAAGTCATACTAGAAGACTGACAGAAAAATATTATAATGTGGTTGGCGTGGTATGATAGGGCTCATTTGTTCAAAACTAGAGTTACGATCCATGTTACTGCAAATTATTTTCACATCGATATATATATGCATGAAACCCTAATCATACTATATATATATATATAAATCCATGTTTTGAATATATTCAAAAGATTTAGTTAATGATTGAGTTGAGATATATAAATTAAGTATAAATATCTAATTATTTTTATATGTATAGTAGTACAATACATTATGTATATATTAATCGATGTTTCTTGAGATTCTCTCTTAAAAAGTTTATTAATGTTGTGAGCATGTATATATGATTGAATTGTAGCTTACAAGGCACTACTGAGAAAACAATATTGATTGATCTCACCTCTATAACTTTGGGTTGATGTAAGTAATCAATATCTTTAGCCAAAGCAAATCTATTTTTCATGATATTTGTGTTTGAGATGTGTAGATTCAGCATTAATCAAAGATATTCATTACATACATAATACGCTATGCATATTCACCAGTATATGATTTACACCAATTAGGGGGAAAAAAGAAATTATTTTGAGAGGATAAAGTGGTAATCATATTCACATGCACCAAATCATTCAATTCTAACCAAAAAAAAAATCAATCTCTCTAAATATTTAAAAATAAAAATATTAACGGAGTGACAAACTTGTCATTTATTTGGCAGGGAGGAAATGGTAAGGGAAAAAAAATTACATACATGAGAAAGTGAAAAAGTTAATAAAGTTGATTTATAAGAGGTAAAAAAAAAATTAATGGCAAAGTATTGAGTAACATCCAACAAATATTTGTCTCACCACAAAAGAAAAAAAATAATGCATAGAAAGTTTTTATACAAAAATGAGTCAAACTAATAAATTATTTCTTACACAGAAATTTCAAATTATTAATTTAAAAATAATTCTATATATAAATAAAAAAATTAATGTGGTCCTATTTGAAAATATTTATGTTTAAAATTAAAATACATAATTTTACAATTTAATTATGTGTCTATCATTACTTTATAAATATCAACCACCTAACTTTTACTAATAGTTTCTATTTCTCTGTCTCTCTTCATCTCTTCCTCTCTGCCCATGATACCATACATAATTCAGAGTTATTGAATAGTTTATTTTTGTTCACTACAAGAAAAATGTTTTTAGCATCGATAATATTAACGCCGACAAAGCATATTTTCCGCTAATATCACTTTGGATAATTTTTTTTAATTAAAAAAAAAATTAACGGTGACATTTCTAATAATTTCAAAATACCCCAAAAAAATGTAGGGAATTTCCTACCAACCTGAATATATAAGACTATTAGCATCGTCGTTGCCGCTAATATTAAAAAAATATCCTGAAAAAAATGTGAGAAATTTTCCATCAACCTAAATGTTGACGCCGCTTTTCGTCAACAGATAAAAGAAGAGAGCACGTAAACAATTAAAGACAATGGCCAAAAGAAACAAACGAATCAAACACACGGTTTTTTACGTGGTTCAGCAGTTAAATCTGCCTAGTCCACGAGTCTCTGTTATTAATCTCAAGATTATCTCTGAACAATTCTTTAGCATGAATTCTCCAAAGTTCTCTCAAGGATCAGAATTTCGGTCCTTTACAATGGTGCATGACCTCTCTATTTATAGAGAAGGATGCAGAATACTATCCCACATATTTTGGGTAGTTACTCTTTTGTGAATAAAAATAAATGGCTTTAAATGCCAATAATCAGATATAAAATGAAACGTCCCCCAAAGATCAGGGGGCGTATAACTGTATTGAATAATATCCCACAATTCTTGGGGATTTACATCAATTAATGAGGACTACATCTCATAGTTATAATACTTGTAGATATTCAAGGTGGTTATAGCGTATCTTCAAGGCTCCAGCATTTCTAGTCTCATGTTACTATGCGAGCCACTGACATCCCACCGAGCTAACGTCGCTGTCGAGATGGGACATCGAGCTCAAGACCCATGCTCCGAAGTTCCTGAGGATGAAGGTGTTCTCGGAGCTGCCTTTCGAGATCGAGATCATTTCGAGGTCACCTCATTCGAGATCATACATCATACTTTGTAGGCTCGACTTACAATCCTAGATCACTCTAATCCTCACGAGACCATTTATTGTGAACTCAGCTTTCGAGGTCATATTTACTATGGCTCGAAATCTGGGTATAACATTTTGCCCCCTCAAAAGTATTTGTTCGAGTCCTAAGAGAAGGAAACTTTTGAACTACTCTTTCTGGGAACCATACCGTCACACTCTTAAAAACGGACACGTGCCAGATGGGTATTGCTCACTTTAGGTACTTGAGTACCTTGGGAACACGCCCACGATCGTTCGTCTGACAACTTTTCGGCGCCATCTTATCACCGATTCCCCTCCATTCGATCTGTTGAGGATTTTAACCAACGCTCCTGATCAATTTAGTTTTCCCACCTATATATATAAGACCTCCTCTTCGTCTTCTTCTTTACGTTTGTTCATCGTAAACCAGAAAGAAAAGAAAAAACAAGAAAGCCAGAAACTTTCTTAAGAAGCTTCCGTCCCGTGCATGTTTTCTCGACCCAAAAAACAAAGGAACCCCGGTCTGTTCGAGTCAGTGAGTTCTTTCTTGCAACCTCTTCTCCGAACGACGATTTTGCTACAATCACCATCACTGTGTAAGTATGCCATTTTTGTTTTTAGCTCTTTTTTTTTTTTGTTATGTCGTACTTGCTGCGTATAATAGAATGATACGATAGGAGGTTTTGGATCAATAGGCTTTATGTTTTCTGGATTTTCTTTCTGGATGTTCGCCTCTGGTTTATGCCCAGTTTTGTCCTTTGAACGGAGTTTCAACTTTCTGGGTTTTGAAAATTTTAGGCTATGTTTCTTGTACACCAAGTTTTCGGGTAAAAACCCTTGTTCTTGACAATTACACGAAACCCGAAAATGCCCTTTCCTGGCTAACCGCCACCTTTCTTTCCCTTGAATTTCGGGATTTTCAAAAAATCATCCACGTTCTTTTTCTTCCCTGTGGAACACGCGCTCTGACTCTTTAGTGAGGGTCTTAATACTTAGTTTCTTGTCGTTAGATATCCGAGCTCATCCTATCGAGTTCGTGATCCTTGCATGCATGGCCCTCACCATTTTTTCTTTCTCGTTAGATGTCACAGAATCTGAAAAGACGGTGGGGGTCATTACGAGCAATCCCTTACGAGCCCAAATCTCCGAGCCCGGAATCGGTCTTTGCCCGGAACCAACGTCGGATAAAAGAATACGAGCTTGCGCGCGAGCAGGAGGACATTCGAGCCCACTATCGTCGTCAGACAGACGAGGTCATTGAAAAGAAGAGAAAAGTCCTTCGGGAGGCCATCTATCCGGAGCCCAACCCAGGTCCTAGGCCAATCCCCCTCGACCCAGCGTTAAAAGTCACAGTTGCATACCGCCCAGGGGAACTCCAGTTTTCCTTAATGACGGAGCCTTCGTCTTCACAGCCTAGGAGGGAGATGTTTGAAGCCGAATTCTACCAGAGCTCGGTTACCACCACCGACCAAATAACCGATATCTTGGCCCTCCATGGCCTTAGTTCGTTGGACACACTGAAGTGTCGAGCTCCGACAAGGCACGAACGGAGCTGTTTCGCCCCTGGGGGTCGCGATTCTAGTGTAAAATTCGCGGCCTGGAGCCAGGAACATATAAGGGCAGGAGCTCTGCTGCCCCTGAAGTCCTTTTTCAACGACTTCATTGATTTCGTTGGGTTGGCTCCATTCCAACTCAACACCAATTCATACAGGGTGCTGTCTGCCCTGAGGTCCTTGTTCCACGAGCAGGGGTGGACAGGGCCTTCACCCCAAGAGATTTTATATCTCTTTTGCTTGAAGAGTAATCCCTCCCGAGCTCGGGGAGGGGATGGCTTTTATTATCTTTCGAGCTACCCCAAAGAGACAAAGATCTTTGAAGATCTTCCGAACCACCCTCCTGACTTCAAGAAGGCTTTTTTCTGGACAGACGGTCTGTCCCCGTCTCGACACCATTCGTTCAGGCGGATCCGTAAGTATTCTCGTTACTTTCTATTTTTAAGCTTGGAATTTTAGCCCTAAAATCCATATTTAGTTGAAATGTACCTCGTCTTTCAGCTAACTTTCAGCGTCCCACCCCTGACGAAACAATGACGGAGCACAGAGAGGCCCTGCTCCGACTCCCCTACGGCAGGCGGTCGCTCTCATTTCTATTACACGAGGACAAGCTACGAGCTTGTGGGTTGTTGGGACAGGGTCAGTCAACCTCTGACTGGTCCAGTAAAAAATACGAACGCTGGGAGGAAGTGCCACTGCCCACAGGCACCTTTCCTCCGAGGAGAGAAAGGAAAGCGTCTCTCCCAATTCGCTCGAGAAGTCCGCGGTCGGGAAATGAGGCCAATGATGAAGCCTCGAGTTCGGACTCCGGTGGAGGTAAAACCCTTCCTACTTCGCGAATGTGGTCCCCCACTTTATTAAAACACAGGCCCAATAGACTAGTCTCGTGCCCACAGGATAGATACCACTTCTACATATGGAGTTGGGTAGATGACTGTGTCCATAGGTTTGATAGTGGGCTCGGGAAATACGACACTATGTATACCACAGACGAGGTGTGGAATGGGATAGCTGTGCAGTATGGGACCAATGATTATAGGGACCTTTCGAGGTTATCACCAACTTATAGGGAAGACACTCCCCCCGCCTCTTCTGAAGACGGGGGAATTTCATGGTCCCCAAGCTCAAGCTCGGGGGAAAGTTCCAGTTAGGTTTTTTCTTCCACCACTCTATACGTGATGTTGAAGTAACTTGTATCTCTTTTACTGACTCACTGTGATGACTTGTGCAGGCGACATGGACTCCGACCTCGACGCCCTTATCGACAATGCGGGTGCCAAGAGGAGCAAACGCCCCAGGGCAGGGGGACTGAAAACCAGCCAGCCTGGGAAAGGCTCCAAGAGATCTAGGAAAACGCCTCCTCCTCCCCCGCCGGCTTCGAGCTCTGCTGCTGCGTCGACTGGCCAGACTAACGCCCCCACGACGATGCCACCCTCGCAGGCCGTCGTCTCTGTGGTGGCGCCGGCCTCGCAGACTAGTATCGCTGCTGTGGTCGAATCCCAACCTCCTGTGGCGGGTCAAACGCCTTCTACTCAGCTCGCCAAAAGACCTTCTGCTTCCCGAGCTCAGAAGCTAACCATCTCCACCCATATGGATTCGTATGTGGTGGATAATGCTGCCGGTCCTCACGGATCTACGCTGATCTCGGATGTAATGTCCCGGATCGGCCAGAGCTACGGCAGTTTCGAGGCTCCTCAGTGGCAGTGTCTAACTGGCACTCGAGACCGCACTGTCCTGTACGAGAAGAGTATCGAGCACACTGCTGCGGTAAGTATCCTTCTATATTCCCTTTGCTTACATTCATACTGTCTCGAGGCTAATGATGGTTTCTTCCTTTTTTCAGGCTCTTGCTTTCACTGCCCAGCTCAATTACGAGCTGAACAACGAGATCCATTCGAGCAGGACCCACGCCCAAGAGGAGAGGGACCTCCACCTTAGAGCGAATGATGACCTGAAGGTGGCGAATACTAAGCTCGAGGCAGTGGTTAAGGAGCGTGAGGAAATGGCCAAGGAGCTCGGAAAGCTGAAAAACGAACTCGAGGAGCAAAAGAAAGATAACATCCAGCTTCGGGAGACCAATAAGAAGCTCGAGGAAGACAAGGCCGTCACCCTCGACCTTATGGAGGATATCAAAACCCGCCTTACTGCCGAGTACAAAGAAAAGAAGGAAACGGCGGTCGATTCAGCCATGTACCGGATGTGGGCCTATAACGAAGAACTGGACACCAGTTTTTTGGGTCCCCACGAGGCGTCCTTCCTCGAACGATGGAATGCTCAGCTCGAGAAGGAAGAGGCTGAACGGCTCGAGAAAGAGAAGGCTGAGCAGCTCGAGAAGGAAAAGGCTGCTCCGGGTACCGTTTCGGAGGGAGCTCAGGAGGATAGTCATGCTATTCGTCCTGAGAGGTCCGGTGCCGCTGAGAAGGCCAAGGAGACTCCTCTTCATTGAGTCTGACCTCGGGGAGATCAGTCATCGGGGCTGCGTCCCCTTATGTAATTATTGTGAATTACGCCCATGGGGCTGATACAATTTCTTTAACTAATTTAATTTTTTTTTTTTTACATGCCTTACATTTCTTGGCTCGAAATATTTTGCACATTCTTATAATTGATGAACTCGTTTATGTTTATTTATGCATACAAACATAGTTTGGATTTTAGGCTCGAAATTCGATGCATTCATGCATAGTTTATTCGAATTATCCGTTTCCGACCTCGTTATTTATCAAGGTCGGATATTACTCCAACCATGAACTCGAAAGTACTTATATGGTATGTAATATGAATGATTTGGTTATATCTTTTTTAGTTACTTTTCCTCATCCTCAGTATTTTAGCTCCGAGGTTAAGAGTTCGAAACTATATTTCTAAGATATTCCAGCCTCGACTTTGACTTATCTCGCAATAGGTTTAGGCTCCCATTTATCATCGATCGATAATTTGGCTGGTTTGTTCCAAACCTGTTGTGTCTACACATCTGGTTAACTCCAAATATTTAGGTTTTGATGGTTCGGTTATATCCGAACTATCTAAGCTCGCGCATTTGGTCATGTCCAAATACTTTGTGTTTGATAATTCGGTTATGTCCGAACTACCTAAGATCGCGTACTTGGTTATATCCAAATACTTTATGTATATTTTTTATTTTTTAAGCTAGCGGTAAACAAGCTGGCGGTATGTATACCAATGATGCCCCCTTAATATCCTATGAGTGTGATCATAGGTTATTAAATTAAGAGAGATTGCAAAAATAAAAATAGATTACATGTGAAACAAAGTAGACCCTTTATTTGAAATTCAAAAACAAACTAAATACAGAAAATCATGGTTACAGGCGACACTTTCTACACTATTGATAATATGGTCTAAGGTGTTCGCCATTCCATGCTCGAGGTATCAGGCTCCCATCTAATCTCGCAAGTTTGTATACGCCCGGTCGGATGACTGACTCTATCTGGTATGGTCCTTCCCAGTTCGGCCCGAGCACCCCAGCTGCTGGATCTCGGGTTGCTAAGAATACTCGTCTCAAAATCAGGTCTCCCACTCCGAACTTTCGGTCTCGAACCCTCTTATTGAAATATCTCGTGGTCCGTTGCTGGTAAGCAGCATTTTTCAGCTGAGCCTCTTCCCTTTTTTCTTCGATCAAGTCTAGGGTTTCTTCGAGCTGAGTATGATTGGAACTTTGGTCGTAAATCTGTGTTCGAATCGTTGGAATTTCGACCTCAATGGGCAACATTGCCTCGCAGCCGTATGCTAGAGAAAACGGGGTATGCCCAGTTGATGTCCGAGCTGTAGTTCTATATCCCCAAAGGACTTGGGGTAATTCCTCAGGCCATCGTCCCTTTGCTTCTTCCAACTTTTTCTTCAAGGAACTCTTGAGAGTTTTATTAACGGCTTCGACCTGACCATTCGCCTGAGGGTGAGCCACTGACGAAAAGCTCTTTATTATACCGTTCTTGTTACAAAAGTTGGTAAATAAGTCGCAATCAAACTGGGTTCCGTTGTCAGACACAATCTTTCTTGGCACTCCATATCGGCATACGATGTTCTTTACCATGAAATCTAGGATCTTCTTCGAAGTTATGGTCGCCAATGGTTCAGCCTCCGTCCATTTTGTGAAGTAATCAACCGCGACCACAGCATACTTTACTCCTCCTTTGCCAGTTGGGAGTGAGCCTATGAGGTCGATGCCCCATACCGCAAAAGGCCATGGGGATGTCAACATGGTCAGTTCGGAAGGTGGAGCTCGGGGTATCGTGGCGAATCTCTGGCATTTGTCGCACTTTTTCACGTACTCGAAAGAATCTGTTTTAATGGTTGGCCAGAAATATCCTTGGCGTATAATCTTCTTGGACAGGCTATGCCCCCCGGTATGGTCTCCGCAGAACCCTTCATGAATTTCTTCAATAATCTTCTTTGCCTCGGGAGGAGTTACACATCTGAGCAATGGCATGGAATACCCTCTTCTGTATAGCCTTCCGTTCAGGATGGTGTAACGAGGAAGTTGATACATTAGTTTCCGAGCCTGATTTCGATCTTTTGGAAGAATTCCATTTTCGAGGTACTCAACTATCGGGCTCATCCAGGTCGGCTCTGTCTCGATCATACACACATCTTCCTCGTTAGGCTCAGTAATGCTGGGCGTTGACAGGTACTCTACGGGTACAACATTCAGCTCCTCATTTTCGGCGGAGGTGGTGAGGCGAGCTAAGGCATCTGCGTTTGAGTTTTGTTCTCGGGGAACCTGTTCGATTGCATAAAACTCAAAAAACTCCAATGCGGACTTTGCCTTCTCCAGATAAGCTGCCATTTTTGTGCCACGAGCCTGGTACTCTCCCAAGATTTGATTAACTACGAGCTGGGAGTCGCTGTAGCAATGTATAGCTTTGGCCTTGAGCTCTTTTGCTATTCGTAGTCCCGCCAGTAAAGCCTCGTACTCAGCTTCATTATTAGATGCTTTAAAGCCGAACCTTAATGTAGAGTGAAATTTGCTCCCTGCAGGAGTGATCAAAATAACTCCTGCCCCCGCTCCATTTTCATTTGACGACCCGTCGACGTAAAGTTTCCACAGCTCGTGGGCCGTGGTTGTTACCTTGTCATCAGCGATATCGGTGCACTCCACTATGAAATCCGCCAACGCTTGTGCCTTGATGGTCGTCCTCGGATGGTAGGTGATCTCGAATTGTCCGAGCTCAACAGCCCACTTTAGGAGTCGACCAGACGCCTCTGGTTTAGACAAGACTTGCCTTAATGGTTGATCTGTTAGTACATGGATAGGATGTGCCTGAAAGTAAGGGCAGAGCTTTCGAGATGAGTGGATCAGACTGAGGGTGAGCTTCTCCATCAGTGGATATCTTGACTCTGCCCCCAGTAATCTTTTACTGATATAGTAGACGGGTTTCTGTATTCTCTCTTCCTCTCGGACGAGCACCGCGCTTATCGCGTGTTCGGTAGTTGAGAGGTACAGGAACAGTACTTCTCCCGTCTCAGGCTTTGATAGGATGGGCGGTTCGGCTAGGTGCTTTTTGAGCTCCTAAAAGGCTAGCTCGCACTCATCTATCCATTCGAACTTCTTACTTCCTTTCAATAAGTTGAAGAATGGGAGACCGCGGTCTGTTGACTTCGAGATGAACCTGCTCAGAGCTGCCATCCTGCCAGTCAGGCTTTGAACATCTTTATGCTTCCGAGGTGAAGGCATATCGATGAGGGCCTTTATTTTGTCGGGATTAGCCTCGATCCCACGAGAATTGACAATGAAACCCAGAAATTTTCCTGAAGACACCCCAAAAGTGCACTTCTGAGGATTCAACTTCATGTTGTACTTTCTGAGCACGCCAAAGCACTCTTCGAGGTCATCAACATGGTTCTTGTTAAGTTGAGACTTTACAAGCATGTCGTCAACATAAACTTCCATGTTGTTCCCTATTTGCTCTGAGAACATCATGTTTACGAGCCGCTGGTACGTGGCTCCAGCATTCTTGAGTCCGAATGGCATGACATTATAGCAGTAGAGCCCTTTATCTGTAATGAAGCTCGTATGCTCTTAGTCGGGGGCATGCATGGGAATCTGGTTATATCCAAAATAGGCATCCATGAACGACATCAGACCATATCCCGCCGTGGCGTCTACGAGCTGATCAATTCTCGGCAGGGGAAAACAGTCTTTCGGGCAGGCCTTGTTGAGGTCCGAGTAGTCAATGCACGTCCTCCACGTCCCATTGGGCTTCGGGACCAACACTGGATTGGCTACCCAATCAGGGTAAAAAGCGTCCCTTATGAAATTATTTGCTTTCAGCCTGTCCACCTCCTCCTTTAGTGCTTTCTTTCTGTCTTCATCCTGCTGCCTTCGCTTTTGCTGCTTCGGGGGAAAGCTTTTGTCTATATTCAATGCGTGGCTCGCTACATTAGGGCTTATTCCCACCATGTCAGAGTGTGACCACGCGAAGACATCCTGGTTTTTCTTCAGAAAGCAAATTAATTGCTATTTTGATTCGTCTTGGAGGTGTTTCCCGACCTTCACCTTCTTTGAGGGATCAGATTCATCGAGCTGAACCTCTTCGAGCTCCTCCAAAGGTTGGAGGTCAACCTTTTCCTCAATCCTCGGATCGATCTCCTCATCAATTTCTAAAACTGTCCCATCTTTATTCTGTATGACAACGAGTGATTGAGCGCTCGTTTGTTTCTTTCCCCTTAAGGAAATGCTGTAGCACTCCCTTCCTGCCAATTGATCTCCTTTCAATGTTCCGACCCCGCTTGGAGTTGGGAACTTAAGGGCTAGATGCCTTACAGATGAAACTGCCCCCAGCCCGACCAGGGCGGGTCTCCCGAGCAGTACATTGTAGGCAGATGGTAACTCTACTACCACGAACTCCATCATCTTGGTCACCGAGACTGGATAGTCTCCCAAGGTCACAGGGAGTTCAATGGACCCCATACAGGCAGTTCCTTCTCCAGAAAAGCCGTACAAAGTGGTTGCACAAGCCTTCAGGTCGCGAAGGGAGAGTCCCATTTTCTCTAGTGTCGCTTTATAAAGAATGTTAACTGAGCTCCCATTGTCTATGAGAACTCGGCGCACTCTTTTGTTGGCAAGCTGCAGGGTGATGACAAGTGGGTCATGATGAGGAAACTGGACATGTGAGGCATCTTCCTCGGTGAAGGTTATAGGCTGAGTTTCAATCCTTTGGCTTTTTGGTGCCCTTGGTTCGGGTTCATAAGGATACCCGTCCCCTATCTTCAGTTCATTAACATATCGCTTTTGAGCATTTCTACCTCCTCCTGCGAGATGAGGACCGCCCGAGATGGTTATTACGTCCTCTCCATCTATCGGCGGAGGCCTGTCTTCTTCCCGAGATCGGGAGTTATTATTCTGTGCTGCTGGAAGCGTGGCTACTCTCTGGCTGGCAGTAGTCTGTCCAGTACTCTGGTTTTTGACATACTGCCGGAAATAACCCCTCGAGATCAACCCTTCGATCTCGTCCTTCAGCTGCCGGCACTCATCAGTTGTGTGTCCGGTGTCTCTGTGAAACCGGCAGTACTTGCTGGAATCCCTCTTGGACTTTTGATTCCTCATTGGGTCCGGACGCCTGAAGGGGACCTGGTTTTCATTAGCCAGGTATATATTTTCCCGAGACTCATTGAGCTCGGTGTGTACTTTATATACAGAGTAATACCTTTCTCCTTTCTTTTTCTTTCCCCCTTCAGCCTCGGGGTTATTTCCCTCGCTCTTTTTCCTCTTAGAGGGATTCTTTGTGGTAGGCTGTGAAGTTGCTGGGTCAGCCGAGGTTGAGGCGGAGTTAATGTTTATCGTTGTAGTTTCGGTTTGCGAGGTCGCTTTTAGCGTTGACCTCGCCTCCTCTACATTGACAAATCTCTGCGCCCGTTTGTTAAACTCGGTTATTGACCTCACCGGTTTCCCTTGCATGTCATCCCAAAGGGCGCTTCCAGGCAACACACCATCTCGGATAGCCATCAAGTGTCCACTGTCATCCACATCTCGTGCCCGGGCGACCTCTAAATTAAATCTTGTCAGGTAGCTTTTCAGTGTTTCACCCGGCTGTTGCCGGACGTTAGTCAAAGTGGACGCCTCTGGTCTGACTCCCATCATAGCTCGGAATTGCTTCTTGAAGTCTCTAGACAATTGATCCCACGAAGTTATCGAGTGTCTCTTGTACTTCTCGAACCAACTCTTGGCAGGTCCGGCCAATGATGTCGGAAACAACATGCATCTGAGCTCGTAACCTACGTTACTGGCTCTCATAATTGTGTTGAATGTACTCAGGTGGCTACACGGGTCGGTTTTTCCTTCAAACGCTGGGACGTGAGGAATCCGGAACCCTTGAGGAAACTGAGTGTTAGAAATATTGGGAGCAAACGGCTCGAGCTCCTCATCAGAGTCCTCGTATCGACCACTCCCTCGTTCATTCTTCAAAAGCCTAAAGGCTTTTTCGAGCTGATCAATCCTTTCTTGGACTGGGTCCTTAGGTGGTGTTTGGAATTGATAGTCATTAATCGCGATCCCAGGCTCGCGTCTCCGTGAGGGATCTCTACGCCCATTCAGATGATTCCTAAGATCCGGATTTGTCTGATCTCCCTTTCCCCTGCTCTGATTCAGATGATTGCGCAGGTCGGGATGGCTCTTGTGATTTCCAGTATTTTTACGACCCCGGTCATGTTTACCGACAGACCTAGTTTCTCCGGACTCATCACTGGTGAAACTCATCGATCGGTCATTTCGTGGTGGATCCTTTCTACATCGCCTTGTCTCTGCAGTGTGAGATCGGGACGTCTGACTTCTCTCGGATGGCGCGCCTTTCCGCCCCTGGAACGTCTCCCTGTTTCCTTGTCTTTCCCCTGTACGCCCTTGATCCTGATCTCGACCAGGTTGAGCGTTCCTGCGGGGAGGTGAAGGATATCTTATGGGAGACGGAGGGAACCGTATAGGTGACGGTGGTTTTCGTCCTTGCCTCGGCCTGGAGGGTCCATAATTTGCCCGAGATGGGCCAGTTGCGTTTGGTGCACTACCAGGAACCTGATTCCGAGCCTCAGCAGGAGCTCGGTTGTTCTCAGTTCCTGCAGGCACTTCCACAGGTGGATTAGGCGGGACCCGAGCTCGGGTACTCCTCTGAGGCCTAGAAGGAGCGGATGGCCTGTTGGTGCTGGAGGTTGTGCTGGCCTCCTTGTGGCAGCATTTTTTCGTGGACGTCCACGGGGCCTCCGGAGAGGAACGTGCACGTCCCTTGGAGGAGGGACTTGGTCTTCGCGTGGAAGCGGGGGCTGAGCCACCTGCGCCTCCGCGGCTATCCTAGTCAACTCCTCGTTACGTTTGTTGGCTTCTGCCAACAGCTGTTTCAGCTGCCGATTCTCCAATTCTACAATAGGGACATAACGCTCAGGGTTATAGTACATGTCCTCATCCCTTGGTTGTGGAGGTGGTCCCCGGGAATCAAAGGACCCACTCCTTTCTTCAGCGTCCGGGTTCTCCATTGGTTGTTTTCCAGGACGCCTTGGGTAATTTTCTTCAGGAGTGTTCTGATTGTTTGCAGCCATGAATCTCTCAGGGATGGATGCTTGAGGCTCTCAACGAAAGCACCAAACTGTTGACGCCGCTTTTCGTCAACAGATAAAAGAAGAGAGCACGTAAACAATTAAAGACAATGGCCAAAAGAAACAAACGAATCAAACACACGGTTTTTTACGTGGTTCAGCAGTTAAATCTGCCTAGTCCACGAGTCTCTGTTATTAATCTCAAGATTATCTCTGAACAATTCTTTAGCATGAATTCTCCAGAGTTCTCTCAAGGATCAGAATTTCGGTCCTTTACAATGGTGCATGACCTCTCTATTTATAGAGAAGGATGCAGAATACTATCCCACATATTTTGGGTAGTTACTCTTTTGTGAATAAAAATAAATGGCTTTAAATGCCAATAATCAGATATAAAATGAAACGTCCCCCAAAGATCAGGGGGCGTATAACTGTATTGAATAATATCCCACAATTCTTGGGGATTTACATCAATTAATGAGGACTACATCTCATAGTTATAATACTTGTAGATATTCAAGGTGGTTATAGCGTATCTTCAAGGCTCCAACATTTCTAGTCTCATGTTACTATGCGAGCCACTGACATCCCACCGAGCTAACGTCGCTGTCGAGATGGGACATCGAGCTCAAGACCCATGCTCCGAAGTTCCTGAGAATGAAGGTGTTCTCGGAGCTGCCTTTCGAGATCGAGATCATTTCGAGGTCACCTCATTCGAGATCATACATCATACTTTGTAGGCTCGACTTATAATCCTAGATCACTCTAATCCTCACGAGACCATTTATTGCGAACTCAGCTTTCGAGGTCATATTTACTATGGCTCGAAATCTGGGTATAACACTAAATATAATCAATTAAAAATAATATCAGTAGGCGACAATTAACAACCACTTAGATTGAAATACAATTTATCAAATATTTAAGTGCATGATGAAATCTTATAAAATAGGCCTCTTATAATTGCTAAAATTTCTTAAAATTAAAGTAATTGACGAAGAAATCCTTGAAGTCAGTCAATTCAAATTCCCGAAATAACTTAATGTTATATGGTTATATAAAACTTAAAGTAAATTGTGTGTAATAAAAAAGATGAATTAGTATTTTTATACTTTATATTTTAAACCATACTTTAAACAATACTTCTTAAATTATATTTATTTGAAAAATATCTTAATAATTAAATAATTATAAGACAAATCTAAAAATAATATAAATTATACACAATTAAAGTTTTATTTTACAATAAAACCCTTTTCTTTTTAAAAATATATATATATATATATAATAACGGAAAAGTTAAATTATAAAGAATTTTATGAATAACGTTAAAATTATAGGAGTCGATCGTATTTTAAAAATTAAAGAGTTTGATTTATATATTAGAAAATAAAATAAAAATACAATAATATTTGAACAAATTTGTATTCATGAATTATCTAATTTTTAAGATTTTTAAAAAAATATATATATAACTGAATATTACACACAAAAACAAAAACAATTTTTTTTTTGTTACAATGTAATGTTAATTTGATTTTGAGATATTTTACTATAATTATTTGAGTTTATCAATTATTTTAAATTTACAATTTTACTATTCTAGAAAATCAAATCAATCACATCTATTTTCAGCACAAACTCATGTATTCTTATATAATAAATCACTATCTAACGATAATTTTAATTTTCCATATGATTGAACACTGTTTTGCATATGTATAGCATATTTTTCTTCTTTTGCTTTGCAATTAAACTTGCATTTTACATTAAATGTAAAACTAATCATGATTTGACTTATTATATATAATATAATAATATTAAAAATATTTTGGTTTTTTTAAGTGTTCCATTAAAATTTATAATAATATAATATAAATATTTTTCTTTATCGAATAAGAATATATAAATCAAAACGAATAATTTTATAATCCTAGAAAAATTTAATTTAATTTTTTTTAATGACTAATGTATCAATTTTTTTAAAAAATTTATATATTTATTATTTAAAATAAATAAATTTAACCTTTTCTTTTTAGTATTTGAATTATATATTTTTTTTTTATTTCATAGCAAGTTATATTTTAGGAAAACTTCACTAAAATTATAAAAATTAATGAAAACCTGATTGAAAATTTATATTTCTGTTAGTAACAAAAACATAATATAAATTTATAAAATAGAAATTTTAATAGAGGCAATTGAGGAAAGATAAATGATTATAAATTAATATTAGAGGTCTTTACAATTATATACATATAACATAAAATAATTATAAAAATCACTTATGAAAATTTATTTATAAAAGTATCTTGCCACATCATCAAAAAATACCAGAATTAAAAAATATTATACCTTAATTGGAAACATTCCTGAAATCCTGAATTTCCCATTTTTCTGGGTTTTTAAGAGTAACATTTTGATTACTTATCTTCATTATAAGTAACAAAAATGTTACTTTTTCACAAAAAAGTTTATTTGTAAAGCATATTAATTCATATAGATTTTGGTTACTTTCAAAATTTATTTGTTTAAACTTTTTTATCTTAAAATATTGATTAGTTTTTTTAGGTTATATTATAATGTCTTATTATTATAAGATACTTTTACGTTACCTTCAAACTTGTTTTAAGAACTATTGTGATACAATAAATTTTAACAAATTATTATATAATTTATCATCAAAAGTTACTTTTAGTTTAACTTTTTTTAATGAAAAATTTTAATTCACTTTTTAGTCGCAAATGCAATTTACATGTAAATAATAATGTTTCTTTTATTAATAAAAAAAAACTTAGAAGTTACTTTTGAATTGTAATAAAAACTATATATTTTGATTTTTATTATAAATTTTTGTTTAACCAAATTAAAAAGTATATTTACTTTTTAGATACAACATATTTTGGTATTTTTTTAATAAAGAAAGTAGAAAACAAACTTTTTAGTTAACCACATATAAAAGAAACTAAAATGTTACTTTTAATTCTGTTTATCTTCTTCGGAGATGGTGAAAAAATATATGCTTTCTACATATCAAAATGATCATCTTGAAAAGTAGGTCGCAATAGTATTTGATAACTCTAGGAATTAGAGTTATTTTACCATATTTTTTATGCTAATTGTTGCTTAGTTCTTGAGTTTTTAATTAACTTATTAAGTTTTTATGTAATTTTTAATTTATTAGTCTTACTGTAGTTTTCTAGATTTTTATATGTTTTTATAGATATTTTATTATAATATGTTGTGATTTAATTATTTAAAATTTGTGTTGTTAGATTATAAGTATAAAAAAAATGTTATTTTATTGATCTTAGTTTCTAAAGTAGATTAAAATTCAATTAGTATTTTCATGGACTTAATTTGAGTTATTTTACAATTGAAAATATTTAATTCTAATTTAATATTTACTTATTTTGTAATAAATTGTTGCATTTTAATGCTCTTGAAAAGAGAAGAAAAAATGTTAGTTTTGAAGAGAAAAGGAAATAAAAGTGATATTTTTGTAGAAAGTAACAAGAAAATATTTTCTTTACAGGCCCATGCTAGAGCCCAGGCCCACGGTCAGCTTTAGCTCCAAACCAGCTTTCGGGCCTCTGCCCCATTCAGGCCCAATCTGGGCCCGTTCCCTTCCTGCCCAGATGCCAGCCCAAGCGCCTGGCCCAGTTGTCCCTCACGCCTAGCAAGCCTCCCAGCCATGCAGCCAACGCCAGCTGTCACCTCACTTTGAAGCACTCAGCTTCAGCCTTCACGTGACCCGCCTGCAGCTCACTCCAGCAAGCATCCAGCCAAGACAACCTTGGGCCTTGCCTTCAACCCAGCCCAAACCGTGGGCCTGTCCTCCTGCCCAGCCCGTCCGTACGGCCCAAGCATCTCCTCATATGCTTGCCTCCAACACACAGCCATGCCCTCATCACTTCACCAGCCCACTAACCCCACGGCCCAGCTGCCTCCTTCACGCCAGCCGTACGCCTTCAGCACCTACACGCCTGGCACAAGCCTCCCACACGCCTGCCTTGCCTCCTTCCCAGCCACACTCAGCCACCAAAGCCCACAAACACCTCTTGAGCCCATAAATTTGGTTATTGTCCCCTTGTCTAAAATGTCACATTTTTACCCATTTTCTACACATTTTTTACCCCAAAATCATCATCACTCCTACAATTTACCCCTATTTACCATATTATTATTAATTTAATCAATTTACTTAATTTAAATTGATTATTTTAATAATCTCATTTTGGCTATAAATAAGGGTTTTGAAGACCATTTTGGGGGGCTTAATGTTTTGGTTACCATATTTTTCTCTCATTTTCTCTCTACCATTCTATCTTCCATTTGAGTTTTTCAAGAGCATTTTGCAAGTATGTATGTCTTTTATTTTGTAATTTCTACTCTAGTTATGTGCTTCTAATCTTTTTCATAAGATTATTAAGATCATGATGAAGCAACTTGTAACTAGGTAATATTTATGTTGTATGTTGATTTCCCTTGTAATGCAACAAAGTCTATGGATTTTTCTTCTTCATATACTTCTTTCATCTTAAATATCTTGTATTTTAGATTGTTAGAACATATTTACACTTTGTTCTTCATTAGTGCATAAACATAATATTCTTTGTGTAAGATGTGTCATTAAATTGTACACATCCATGCTTAGAACAAAAATATTATGTTTTGCCTTATAAATAATGTTCATTGATTTATTTGTTATTTCATTAGATTGATTTACACTAAATGCTTTGAAATTATAATTTTGAAAAGTGAAGAAAAATCCTATCTTTTTATAAGAAATTTGTGTTTGAAATTATAAATCTTTTTGAAAAAGGATAGTTTAAATTATTTTAACTATCACTAACACTTGGGAATCAATATACTAATAAATATTATTAAACTTACATTTTGTGGATTCTAGTATCTTAATAATCTTTTCTTTTAACACTTATTTTCAACTCATTATTGGTTTATTTTCATTATCTTAAATAGCTTTATTTTTCAATCTTTTATTTTATGTTCATAATATTAAAACTTATCAATCTTTGGAACTAGGTTAGAATTTATTACTTTTGATTTAAAATAGTTTCATTTTCGATTTTAGACAACTCCTTTGGGTTCGACATCCTTGCTTACGATCACTATTCTATATGGACGATTCGTGCGCTTGCGATATATAAATTTTTAAACATACCCGTTTTGGGTCCATCAGTCTTACTCTTGAGCTCAAACAATCTGGAATTTTTTTTAAAGTTACATAAAAGAAAGAATATAGAGAGAAAATTAGTTTCACAAGTTCATTATCATTCATTCAAAATATAATAAAAAAGAATATATATAATTTAATTTGTTACACCTAATCTCAAAAAAAAAAAAAAAAAGGTTATATGACTGTATTACAAAAATCGGTGTACAAAAACAAAAAAAAAATAGTATAACAAACGACATATCCGTAAATATAATAAATTACGTCATTTTTATAAATAAAATCCAAAAAATAACTCCATATGTAAATTTTCCTTAATATTATTCTTAGCAATAGGAAACTGGGTTCAGTAGCTAGACCCACACTGCCAACCTACGTACGCATTTAATTGTTTGGGCCTCCAAACAACAATGGGCCCATAAACTTTATCCTGAAAAAGAAAGAAAGACATGTATCAACATAACTCTATAATCCCACCTGTTTATATATTTTATGGTTCGGGCTTTGGTGCGGGCGTTTCCTGCAATTGTTTTATTTGGAATTCTAATTGGTTAAAAGGAGGATGAATATATGGGTACAATATGGACACACATAGTTTATAATTTCTCTTAGTTTAATATAGGGGGCTGTTCATGGCTTTTGTATAAAGTGCTAGGCGTCAATTTTTTTGACAATTTGTTATTTAAGTGTTATTTTTTTGTTTTTGTTTTATAGTATTTCTTTGTTTACATTCACGTTCATTTTCTATTGAAAAAAAATCACGTTCTTTTTAAATTAGGTGCAGTGCCACTACCACTTGATGAATCCCTTCCTCGTGGATCATCACCATCACTCCACGACCAGCTTATCCAGCCAATCTCGATGAGCCTCCGATCACAGAAAACGACATTGTACAAGAGCCAGCAAGAACAAGAAGAACTTGAAAAACCAGAGGCTGGCCCACATTGCTGTAGAACGAAACCGCTGCAAACACATGAATGAGTACCTTGCTGAACTTTGATCTTGAATGCCCTGTGCTATGTTCATAGGGCTATTTTTTTATTATTATTCTTGCTACCATTTTAGCTTGTTGATACAATTATATGCATCCAAATATTCAGCTCAACATATTTGATTGCTATTTTAGTATTTTACAAGACTTATCAGCTTGCCTATGTTGTCTATTCTCTTCAAACTTATAACGCATCCATGAAGACAATAAATAATTAAAATTTACATTAAATGAATTGAAAAAAAAGAACCAAAAAGTTGCTCGCATATATCTATGAAACATAATATATCCACCGGAAGCGTCCCTGGAGAGGTTACACCGCGAATATACCAAATGATGATTTTCCAAACCATTTTAGAGATTCCATTGCATTGCCAACGAACAGTACAGAGTTGAATCAACTCTCCAAAAGAAATCCATTAAGTCTGCAATAAAATCTGGAAAATGCACTGTACAAATTCATTTTTATAATAACTAAAAGCAAACCAATCCCAAAAGAAACACAGATACCATGCACGCAGTCTCAAACAATTGGAATTCGGAATGCTATCACTTTCCAACTAAAAATTCTGGAGTTTGAGATCCAAAGCTAACCCAAGTCCATCACCAATGACTTGAAGAATCTCAGCCACCAACGGAGAGGAGGAGAAGTTTCTAAACTTGGTGTGAGCAGCCTCCACCGAATATCAACATTTATGGCCACAACACCTGAACTTGACGCCTCATATTCAGACATTGATTTTTATCACCCTATTAGCTTGCTTGATATTCAGAAATGAAGAGTTATTGTATTTGGAAAGAATTCAAGCCACGTGTAAGGCCAGATAGCATTTTTGTTTTATAAAATACTGACGTGGCTAAATACAGGGCAGTGAAAAAAATAAATGTTAAATATGTAGCAATTGGCCTGACACTACATACGAGCCTATTATAACAAGTGCACTCGTACACTATTCAGCCAATACCAATCAAGAAAACACAGGTGCACTTGTGCGGGCCTTTCGTACGCCCCGCACCAAAGATTTTTCCAAAAATTTCATTTAAGGAATTTTTAAAAAATATGAATTTTTAACTATCAATGTGCAAAAATATGAGAATTAAATTTTCCTTAATTTTGTATAGGAAAATATAATTAACAAAAACTTAGTTTATGAGAAAATTAATCATATATTGGAAATCAAAATTAAACAAAAATACATCAGCAAAAGGAGGGGTACTATGATAATTAACATAGCAAAAACTCATTCAGTCAAGCCACCTCTTCTCTTTCATTTTTCCCTAGCCGCTAGGGGTGCACATTTTGACCCGAAAACCCGACCCGACCCGCATCTGAGACACTCGAGAGAAAGTCCTAAGCTTCATCGGGTTTGGGTTCGGGTTAAACCCGAACCCACCCGATATTATATATATTTTTTTAGTTTTACTTTTAGGTAATAATAGGTTTAAATAAAAAAAACATAAAATAAAAGCCCTAACTTCCCCAAACCCAGCAGCAAGCAAACCCGAATCCCTCCCCTCCCCCCCCCCCCCCCCCCCCAACCCCCGCTCCCTCCTCACCCTCTCGTCTCCTCCGTCCGTGGGTTTGCTTGGCCTCCTTCCTCCCTGCCGCTGTCGCCCCTGCAAGTGCAAAGCCAAGCCGCCATTGCCAAGGTAAGGTATATATATATATATTTAAATTTAATTATATATATATTTAGATTATATTTTCATTTGTTCTAATATATATATTATATTATATTTATATTAGAATCAGATAGCTTAGTTATATATATTTAAATTTAATTATATATATATATTTTGGTTGTGATATGATTATATAATATAATTATATATATGCATTATGTATGATAATTATATATATTAAGTTGGTGAAAGAAGAGGAATATGAAATGAGATATTTAGTAAGATAAAATTAAAATTGTTATTTGGAATTGGATATTTAGAATTTTCAATTGCTTGATTGTATATGTAAAATTAAATTTGTTATAATTATTAGTTTAATGTATATTTGATATTTTGAATGTTGGAATGTTTTGCTTGATTGTATTTGTTATTTTGTATATGTGGATTGGTTTGGTGTTTGTTTGTAATGTTGAATTTTAGTTGTAGTGGATTGGACGAGATTAGTGGATTTTAGGTATGCTCGGTTGTTAATCATTATATTATATATGTCTTTGTGCTCTATAGATTATGGATATTGATCAAGACCAAGTAGATGAAACTCCACCACCACCTCCACCTACCAATGATGAAACTCCAACAGATCAAGCACAGGGTATACCTAAAAGAATGGGTAAAAAAAGAGAGAAACCTCCTTTGGCTCAAAAAAAAAAAAAAAAAAGGGTCAAATATTTGGGAGCATTTTGAAAAATTGCCCCCAGTTGATCCTAACGACAAAGAAGAGATACCAAAATGTATTTGTTGTTATTGTGGGAGTGAGTTCTTCTGTGATAGTAGAAAGCATGAGACTAGTCATTTGTAGAATCATTTTAGGAATGTTTGTGAGTTTAGTCCATATAAGATTGATGAGAAGAAGCAAAAGATTTTAAGTTTTAAGCCAGTGATAGGAGGGAAGGAGGGGGAAACAACTTTAGTTCCGATGGCTTATAATAAAGAGGCATGCAGGCTTGCATTATCAAAGTACATTGTGTTGGATGAGTTACCTTTTAGACATGTTGAGGGGGAGGGTTTCCGACAATTTGTTAGAACCATACATCCTAGGTTTGATATCCCTTCTAGGATGACTGTTGCTCGGGATGTGTTGAAATTGTATGCTAAAGAGAAAAATAAATTGAAAAATATTTTAAAGCATGAGAGTGTATCCATCACCACTGATACATGAACTTCTATTCAAAATTTGAACTATATAGTCATCACGACGCATTGGGTTGACTCTGATTTCAACTATCAGAAAAGAATCATAAATTTTTGTCAAGGGGGAGACTATTGGCAAAGAGATTGAGATTTGTTTAGATAATTGGAGCATTACAAAATTGTTTGCCGTTATGGTGGACAATACTTCTTCAAATGATGTTGCTATTCGGTTTTTGAAGAGACGGTTTAGAGAAAAGGAAAATGGTCTCATTTTAGATGGGAAGTTTTTACATATGAGATGTTGTGCTCATATTGTAAACTTGATTGTCACTGAAGGATTAAAAAAGAAGCATGATTCGATTGCTAGCATTAGACATGTTGTTAGATATGTTAGGTCTTCTCCCGCTTGGCTCAAAAGGTTTAAAGAAGTTGTTGTAGAAGAAAAAATTGAATGCAAATGAATTCTCTCTTTAGATGTCCAAACGAGGTGGAACTCTACATATCTCATGCTTAATTGTGCATTAAGATTCCAACAGGCTTTTGAAAGTTTACTGTCAGATGCAAATTTTGTGAAGTATTTTGAGGAGGTTGACAGAGATGGAAAGAAAAAGGAGGGACCGCCTACTGAAACGGACTGGGAGAATGCAATGGTATTTGTGAATTTTTTGGAGACTTTCTACGAGATTACATTAAGGTTTAGTGGATCAACCTATGTTATAGCAGACAAGTACTTTATTGAAATATGTAATATGCAGCGCACTTTGTATAGAATGGCAGTTGAGGAGGATGACCCGTTGTTAGCGAGTATGACACAGAGCATGAAGGTGAAATATGACAAATATTGGGGAAAGATTGAGGAATGTAATGAGGCCCTTATAATTGCCTTGGTTCTCGACCCAAGATACAAGCTCAAGTATCTCACCCATTGCTTCAAAGCTTTTTATGGTCCACTGACATGCGCTCAGATGGTTAATGAGGTAGAACAAACATTACAATCATTGTTTGATTTGTATGGTGGGGGCTCTACATTACTTCAACCATCTATGACCCAGTCTCAGTTTCTGTCTCACTATCTGAATCAGCCTAGTGGATCTTCCTCTTCCTCATTCACTACTACTTCTAGTTTGAATAAGTATGCTTCGTTGCATGATGAGTTTATACTACAAAGGAAAGAGGAAGATGGTGGTAAGACAAAGAATGAGGTTGATAGGTATCTAACTGAGGATGCTGAACCTATGATTGAGGGTGTCAACTTCGACATTTTGAAATGGTGGGCCAGAAATGCATCCAAGTACAAGATCTTGTCAACCATTGCTCGTGATGTGTTAGCCATACTAGTTACAACTGTTGCTTCTGAGGCTGCCTTTTTGACTAGTGGTAGAATTTTAGATTCCTTTAGAAGTTCACTAAGTCCTAAAATGGTTGAATGTTTAATGTCTCAAAAACGGGTGGAGCAGTTCACATCAGCCAATCATTGTTCGAGAGTACATGGATGGAAATGAAGTTCTAGAGACATCAGAGATTCTGGAGTTTGGTAAGTTGTTAAACAAACTTTTATTTAGAATTTTATTTATGGAATTAAATATTGTTTGAAATTAAATAATATTTATGGAAATGTATAATATTGTAGAGATCACAGGTGATAGTGATACAACTGCTGGAGCTAGTGGTAGTGAAAATGTTTCTGCTTTGCCTTCTGGTTCTATTAATGCTCGATCTACAGTCTCATCAGTTGCACAAGGAATTGATTGAATGAAGACGAGAACCTCATCTTTACACTTTGGTTATTTTGTGGACTTTTTAAGTTTTAGTAGTTTAGTAACTTTTTGTTAATGACTTTGAAATTTGAATTTGGACTTTTGGATTTGGACTATGGCATTGGTAATTTGGTATGTACATTTAAATTTTAATTATGGACTTTTGAATTTATGGCTAATTATGGTTAGAACTTGGATGTTTCATATAAGTTACTTATTATTATTAATTTAAATTCTCTTTTTCTTTTTTCACTTTTTTATTTTTATTTTTTTTCTATTGAAGAAAACAAAACAAATGTGCTTTTCAACTAATCCCAACTACACAACTAAGGGAAAAAAATTAATGAAATGCTCTAGAAGGGGGTATTTTCCAATTTGCAATGAAAGTGGGGTATTTTTATTTATTTATTTTTAAAGTGGGTTTTAGGGGAAGAGAGAATTTGAGAAAAAATGGCATAATAATGTTATTACTACTTGTACTAAGTTTTAAAGTAAGACAATGCAATGCAAAAGTAGTTGCTCTTATTGTTATTCTAATTTTGAGTAAACTTGTTGAACATCATCAAATTCAAATCTAAAATATGAGTTTTTAGTATGGTTGTCTTTTGAGTAACCTGAACCCAACCCGACCAACCCGACCCCCCTTTCGGACGGGTTCGGTTGCACTTTTCGCACACTCGAACTCGACCCCACCCGAACCCGCAACGTCCCCACCCGACCGAATCCGAAACCGACTAACCCAACCCTCTTTTCGGGCGGGTTTGGTATTAATTGGTTCCACCCGAAACCCGGCTAACCCGAACTCGACCAACCCGAACCTGACAAACCCGCCCGATGTGCACCCCTACTAGCCGCCACCTCCCTGTTCTCCACTGGCTTGCCTCACCATCTCCACCATCATCTCCGCCCACCCACCCTCACCACCTACGATTCACTTCTGGTGCGCACCTCCGTGAAACCCAGCTAAGAACACCTAGCCGCACCATTGACGAACACAGTCCCAATCCGTGCATCTCTGCGCGATTCCATTTGCAAGCCCCCAAATCCAAAACGACGAGGATAGGCTGAGGTGAGGGATGTGTTAGTGGTGGTCAGAGGCGAGGGAGAAGGGTGGCGCCTGGGCTGAGTGCGATTGGTGGTGCTCGGAGCTGCGCAAAATGACGGGGATGGCTGGGGTTGCGACGGGGTTTGCGCGCAAGGGATGGGGGGTACTGGTGGTGGTTGGAGGCGAGGGAGGAGGTTGGTTCGTGGTCAGATCTGTTTTTTTTTTTTTTTTGTAACTAGTTACCTTCATGTTCTTTGTATGTATATTTCAGGAGGTAACTGATTACCTTCACGTTCTGATGTGTGTGTATATTTATGTGTTCTTTATGGTAACTGGTTACCTAGGTTATTAAATCATATTTACTCTTCCTTTTTTTTCCCTTCAAATGTGATGTTTCTTTTCATTTCTAATATGAGTGACTCGTCACTCATCTTATTGTAACTGATTACCACTCTTTTGGCAGAATGTTACTCATCTCACTATAACTGGTTATTTCTCCTGATACATGTTATTTAACCTCTAAGACTATTTTTTACATAACTGTGAAAAATCAAACAAGTAACTGGTTACCCCTTTGAATAAATGTTATTTAACCTAGCTGTAAGATTTTTTTTATATAATTGTGAAAAATCAATTAAGTTACCTTACCCAGGTTTTGAAAAAAAAACGTACAACCTAAAAAAAAGAAAAAAAATGTTTATAATAAATAAAAAAAATAATAAACACAATTCATATTACAAAAAAAAAAATTAATAAAAAATTTGCAAAACAACCATGGAAAAATTTAATATAAAATTAATATAAAAAAATCAAATAAGCTAAAAAAAATAATCAAATTACAAACATATCTTTCAAAATTAATAAAACTTGATTAAGAGTAAAACTATGGCATAAACAAACTTTTATACAAAAATATGGAAAACTAAACTCATAAAAGTGAATTTTTTTTTTAAAAAAAATCATAGATTAATTTTTCTTGAAAAAAGCCATATTTTTGCACAATCTATTAAAAATTTCATATAACATATAATTTTCTCTTTTATTTATTTATGTGTGGTCAAATTCAAATTACCCCACAATTTAAAAAAAAAAAAACTAATTTATTTCCTTGGAAAAGAAAAGAAAGAAAAGAAAGATTGAGATTCATATATAATTTTGGTAGATAGGTAGGAGATATAATTAAGCAAAGACAAAGCTAAACAAAAATGAAACGAATTTCGGGGAAAAAACGAAAAAGCATGTGGTCATGGCAATGGGACCATATACTAATTTTACATTTTTATTAGTGCCGGCTACATTATTTAAGTGTTTAATTATTCATCACCAATTAATGGCCTTTGCGAGAGAGTCAAACTTTTACTTTAAACAATAGGACAGCTGTTTAATAAAAAGCCCTCATCTGGTTCACTATAAATAAATAAATGCACTCTCTTTTTTAATTATGCGATAGAAACATTGTATATTCGAGTGTGTTTTCAAATCGAATCTTTATTATATTAAGAGATTCGTTTTGTCCTTAAAATTGACCCATTGTTATTGTTTTTATTTTTTTCTAATTAACTATTTTTCCATTAAACAATTGAGTTTCATTTCAAGTTATATTTGTTCTTATTAAATTAACAAATAAAAATTTGGGTCTCTGTAAAAAGGATATGGGACGGGAAAACTACCTCTATTTGGTTTGATCAATAGGTGCCTCACGAGTCTCGTCATCCTGTTCCTCGTGGGGATGCTACTCAGGTTATAAATTGGGTAAGTGAATTTATATCGGACAACGAGTGAAATGTAGCTAAACTGAGGAGTGTAAATGAGGAGGGTCCACCTTGCCCTGCTAAAGATCTGTTCCGACTTACTAAGTTTATGCTCTAATCCACCTTGTCCCATTAAATTTTTTGATGTGGGCCAGGTCAGTCCCGATTCGATAATTTTTTTTTTTTATAAATGTTACAATAGAAAACAATGGCGAAAAAAAAACTGTCATACTAGACAAAAATGAGTTACTCAATTTTTTTTAATAAATGACCTTGCATACTAAAATAAAAATAAAATTTAATATACTTCAAAGCAATACATTAATTTTCTCCTTTATCTTTCTTAAATATACTTTGTCTTATTATATATATATTTGGATCGTACATCATCCTAAATAATGGTAGTAATTAATTTTTTTAAAAAAAATCTTTTATTAAAAAAAAATTAGCTCGATCGGGTCGTGATTCGATTTGTTTCAATCACTAGCGGGTTGGGTCGGATCTTAATCAACCTCATTTTTGCCCTGCTTATATCCGGATCGAGAGTAGCCCCGCCGAATTGGGGCTCCAACTCGCTATGATCCAACGAGTTTTTTTTCCATCCCTAACTGAGATAGTGGTTTCAGCCATAGGATGTTGAATATACCGCTACCATCAGAAGACTGCAGTGATGGGTGGCTTTGGGATCTAGATGCTTCTAGGCTCTTTTCAATAAGATCAGCAATGTCTATCCCCTTCGTAGACTAACCTAAGGATGACATTTGGCCCATTATTTGGAGAAGTAAACTACACTTTAAGCTTAAATATCTATGGTGGCATGTATTGGCGGATGCTTTCCCCACCAAAGATAAGCTCAAGATTGTTCTGGACAATTTCAATCTAGTGTGTAGCTTCTGTAATGAGGAAAAGGAAAGTTCTTTCTATGTGTTGTGGAACTATCCTTTCACGGGTAGACTTTGGTTTGTTAATTTGTGGGGCCTGTGTCCAAAAGTTCTAAATATAAACAATTAATTGGAAAGAATGGATGTCTTTCTTCAAAGAAAAAAGGAATAGGTTGCACGAGCTAGAGTTTGACGACTTCCTCCTCCATGCCTCAGTCATGATAGATCAAATCTGGAGGGAGAGGAATGATGTAGTTGATGGTGCTGCACCAAGGAGTTTCTAAGTGTTTAGTAATGTGTTCCAATCAAGGATTAGCGAATGGAACTCCTAGTGCAACATATACCCATATTTCGGGGTATATATTATAAGCTCGGAAAATATTGAAGACCGAGTTAATGCTCATCATTTAATTAATGATGCATCAAAACTTAGGGAAATAGCAAAAGGTTTGCCAAGCAGAAGTAGAAAGATTAGCTCGAAAGATATTATTTTAGCTTGGAGACAAAGAATTGGCTCGAAAGCGCATCATTATTTTAGCTTGAATGATAACCAAATCAGTTTGAAAGTACAATATAAGGATTGGAAATAACATAATGTTAGCATTTGAGTAAATAGTTCAACTTTTACAGGAAAAAAATTAGATATTTATAATGATGTAACCAATTGAATATTTGAAATTAAGAAAAAGAAGATATTTTGCAACTTCCCCCTAAAATCGTGGAAGAGAATATGATACCAATCCTATAAATAGACTGGATTGTATTAATTTATTTTCACCCACAAATCTTGTACTGAAACTATAGGGAAATTGCTTTCCGAACATTAACTCAAAACAATTAATAAAAGTGACTCGTGAACTAAGTAGATTTAACTATTGAATCACGTAAAATCTCTATGTCACGACCCGAGCCCTAGGTTGTGACATATATATAATATCCATAACTTGGGTGGTCAAATGTGAACTTTGACCCTTGTTGGAAAATAATTCTTATAAATGATCTTTTAGTTTATACTAAATAGTACCATAATTATAAGTCCAAAAATAATGGAACACTCCTATAATTATATATAAAAATATTATTGATAAAAACATGATAATCTATCATTATACATAGAACAATAATATCCCCACAATTATGTAGTCACCAAACATTTAAATTTAACAAGTCATAAAATACTAAAATAATACTTAGCATCCATCATTCCTCATTCTTAACTATTACATAGCAAATTAAGAGATAAAGACCACAAGGTTCCAAATTAAGTATATAAACAATATTTAAAAGATAGGACTATTACTATAAATAAAACTAAGTTAAAACTACATTGGCTCCACCAATAAATTACCTTATCCCCACTTGCATCGCTGGTTTGCTAGAGTGAGAGAGATATAGAGGGTGATCTTATAAAGCTTAGTAGGAAAACAACTAATATCAAATGACCAAAATTTTAGTAAAACCTTGCACGGTTAGCTTTGAAAACAAAACATATATCGTCATGTATAAAACAAAATAGAGAGAAAGCCATAAATAATCCCAAGACACAAACTACACGTGCACATCACACCGTCCACTAGATCCCTAGTTCCCGATACCCATCATAGAAAAATGACATCCTAAATTGGGTAGTCGTACCTAATAACTAGCACAAGGGGTGGTTCGGATCACATCCTGTACATGTCCTAGGTCTTTACACCTACAAGTCTAATAACTAAGTTGAGTGCCTACCTCCTTAGGATCATTATCCTCTATCCAAATAGACGTTCCTAGGCCCCCAATTCCTAGGTTCCGGGTAGCTTAGTCCACTTCAAAGTCACTTTGTCCTACAATCCTCAATTGAACAAACAATTATGATCATCGTAATGTACTCTTCAAACCGAGTCCGATGACATATAGCATGATATCATTCAAAGACAGCAAAAAATCTCAACTCAATCGCGCACAGGGTGGTTGGTGGTGGTGCTCCAGAAACAGTGACAGAAATTGACTTTCTATATATCAAAACGATCCTCTCGATGAGTATATCATGGAAGTACAACCCATTTGCCCAAACGATCATCGGTGTCGCCGAAAATGCTTTCAAAGGGGGTGGAGATCCAAAAATATTATATGAGAAAAATGGGGAGTTGACCAAAATGGTTTAGTGGGCAGTGTTCCTCTCGTGACACTGATTCCAACGGTACCAACCACTTGTCAAACAAAGATCGGAGTTGGCCAGAATGTCGCCTCAAAGTTTTGACGATGAAACTTCGGCGTGTCCGTACGAGTGCGTCCCTGCTTCAATTGCCACCAAAATTTAGGAGTGAGGACATCGCCAACCATTAGTGGTGTAGCTCTGGCGCGTGGTGGAGGGGTTCGCCGGGGAGCTTTCCGAAGACAGAAAGAATAAAGAAAAGATAAAGAAAGAAAAAGGAAAGAGAGAAAGAAATAGACTATCGGGGAGAGAGGAAAAAAAAGAAAATAAAGTTAATTTGTTTAAGGGTGGTTGTAGCGTCCCCAAGGTCCTAATATGATTTAGTGCTTTGATTAGCGTGTCAGGAGGGCACGTGAGATAATTATGATAATTAATTTATTTATATTATTGGGATGCATGATTGTGTGTATTAAATGTGTTTATAGACCCGCTTTTGTTAGAAATTGGCATTTTTGTAATTTTAACCTGTTGAAAGTATATTTGTAATTATTATGCTCTGTGTGCCTAAGACCACATTATTATGTGGATATATTTATGATTTTTGGTAGGAGTGGATCTGTTTGAGTGGTTAAGCGGAAAAGTCAAAACATGGATAAATGCCCGGCTCGGGTCGAGCCTAGGGGTATTTTGGGAATTTTCACACCTCGAGGATATTGGTGAAATGAAGTAAATTGGTGGAATAATTGAATTTGATGGATTGGCTGATTAATTTTGAGATTAATGGTGTAATTTTGAGGGTTAGTAGGAATTATAAACTTAATAACCAAAATGCCCTTTGGAGTTGTTTAAGGACTTCTCAAAGGGAGGGGCAAAATGCTCTTTTGGCCAAGGAATTAGACAAAACCACTAAGTATGAAGCATTCATGTTCTCATCTCATTTCTCACTCACACTATCTCTAGCTTGGTGTTCTTAGTTGCCCAAGCATAACTCTATCCAAAAGCTAAGTGTAGAGTTGAATTTGAAGATCTCGAAGGGAAATTTAGTATCAAGGGAAGGTTTTGCAATGCTAGGATTGTGTTTCAACGATTGGAAGTTTGAATTTATGACTTGAGGTATGTGTTCCTGGTGTTCTTCATGGATTTAGAAGATCTTTTGGGAATTTTGGGGTTTAAAGCTTGAATTAATGTGGTGGGTGAATTGAGTATAGATTATGTTTAGAAGTTTATTTGAGGCACAAATTCAGATTGGGATCATGGATTTGTGTTAGGATTCTTGGATTTAAGAGTAAGAGCTGGAGTTCAAAAGCTTAAAGTTACAAATTTTTGGTATTTTTGTGTGTTAGGGTGCTTGGTGATGTTTTGATGGCTGATTAGTGCTCAAAAATATCATTTCATTGGTTTTAAAGTTTAAAATAAATTAAGTTTCAATTAATATTTTCATTGATTTATTGTAATATATTTTATATTTGAAAATATTAATTTAATTTGTGTTCAAATTTTCAGGAAATAAAATGTATTTGACACAAAGAAAAAGAAAGAAGAAAAAAAGAATTATAATTGAAGAAATCATGAAAAAGTCGCATTTTTGAAGATGAACCATACCCAATCAAGCCCAGCTTCCCTTCTGATCAGCTGCTATGTGTGAGCTTCTGATTCGCCAAGTGGAGTCGCTTGCCCAAGCTCCTATTCAAATGTGACACGTGTCCCAAGCCGAGCCACACACCTGACGCGTTGCCACCTCCTGATGCAGTGGGCCCTAGAGTCCCAAGCATCAAAGCAATAAAGGGTTGAGTCCCAGCCAATTATGTTTACCAAAAAAGATTCCTTTCACGTCCAATTCCCACATAGCGATCATCTAGTAATTATTATTTAGCTCGCTAATAAAAGAGTTAGAAGAGTACTAATCGATGATGAGAGCTCGGTGAACATTGTAGATAAAACAACGCTCGAAAAGATGGAACAATCTGTTCGGGATCTAAAATCATGTGCCATAACCCTCTATGGATTTCTAGGAGAAGGGATTGCGAGACAGGAACAACAGAACTCTCAATGACTTTAGGAGAGTACCTAGTATCGATCACTAAGATGTTTGAATTTATAGTGGTGATACCCTATCTGCCTACAATGTTCTTCTTGGGAGACCAGCCTAGATAGAGCTAGGAGAAGTAACTTTAGTGAGGCATTTGGAAGTAAAATTCCCAACTCCAAGTGCTACAACATCTCTATGAGAGGTCGGAGAGAGGTCGAGGCCAGCTTAGTGCTCAAGCACTAGTGATAATTGAAGAAATAGCTGAAGAAGTTGTATATGAAATAGAAGAGGGTGAGATCGATCCTCGACTGGGCAATGACCAAGATGAGATCAGGGCCATTAAAGAATTAGAAGAGGTCAAGCTCGATCAAAGTGACCCTACCAAAGTTTTGAAAATTCGAAAAAATCCTTGCAAGGAAACAAAATAGCAATTAACCCGATTCTTGCGAGACAACCAAGATATGTTTACCTGGTCCCATTCTGACATGATTGAGATCAGGCCAAACGTAATAAGTTATGCTCTCAACGTAGACAAAAACTTTCCTCCAACAACAAAAAAGGAGACTGCTCAACGATGAGAGGCGACAAGCATTAAAAAAAGAGGCCAATAGACTAAAGGCAAACAATTTTATTAGGGAAGCATTTTATCTAGATTGGATAGCTAATCAAGTTCTAGTTCCCAAGCAAAATGGTAAATGGTGAACGTGTTTGAATACATGGATCTAAATAAGGCTTTTCTTAAAGATTGTTTCCTTCTACTTCGTATAGATCAGCTCGTGGATGCCACCTCGGGGCACGAATTGATGTCCTTTATGGATGCATATTCTGGATATAATGAGATAGTGATGCATGCCTTGGAACAAGAACACACGGGCTTCACAACCTATATGAGATTATATTGTTATAATGTAATGTCGTTTGGGTTAAAAAAGGATAGGGCCAACACCTCAAGGTGCGTATCTCCACATTACAATGCGACGCCTATGATCATGATTTAAATCACCAACACCTCGAAGAAGCCTTAGACTTATTTGAAGAAAAACAAGAATATTCACAAGTAAGAAATGCATCATATCAGCAATGCGTTACGAGATATTTTAACAATCGAGTTTGAGATAGGCAGTTTGGGGTAGGAGTTTTGGTCCTCATAAGAGTATTTTTGGCAACCAGAGATCATACAACAAGAGTGCACATACCTAATTAGAAAGGACCTTATCTTATTGTATCAATAATCTGACCTGGTGTATATAAACTGTTGGGAATATATGGCTTTACTCTTTGCAAATCAACAATGAATAATGATAATAATGCAATATTCCAAACCCTAGATGTTAATCAAGATTCAAATTTTAAGAATGAGTGCTATTCTTGATAATCAAAGAAGCATGTGCATGATATGAATGTTAATCTTGAATATAAGAAACTAAATGATTAAATGAGGATAAGATGAACTTAGATACATTTAATCATCTATATCAACAATGAAAAACATAATAGAATGACAAAATACAAGATTAGAGGTTTGAGAGATACAACCTTTGTATTGAGCAACTTGAATCTTCAAACTTGGAGAACTTCTAAGGCTTATACACAATATGGATATTGTTGTATAAAATCTCTATTCCAAGCCTTCCCAATTGCTTGAAGCTTCAACTAAGTAGAATGAGATATGAGATTGAACAAGCCTTGAAAGTCATGCAAGTCAAGCAAAGCTTGATGAGTTTCTTGGAGAAAACCTTGGTCGTAGAAAGCTAGAGAGAGAATGAAGTTAGAGAGAGAGAGAGAGAGTTGGAAAGTGTGATCAATGCTTTTCAACTCTAATAACCCATATATATAGTGTAGGCATCATCATTAGTCTAACCAATAGGGTTAGAACATTTAAAACACATCATTTTGAGCATTTTAGGTAAATTGTACGACCCTAAAAGACCGCCCAGGTGATACATCGCCTACTAGCAGGCGATGCATCGCCTGCTAGGGCTTTTGAAGCCCTTCGCATTTAGGCGATACTATGCCACTTAGGGGGCGACGTATCGCCACCCTCTTTGACTTTGGACCACTCCAATGGTCCTAAAATGGCTCCAAATGCTTCCAAACTTTTTGGGAATGTTTGGATACCACATTGTATCACTTTAGACCCCTACAAGTCACTTTTAGATGCCTTCTACACAATCTCATGTTTTCACTTCTCTTTAAGTGAAAAACTGTTAAGTGTTTTGCACTTCAACATGCAAACATCTTAAAAATTATATTTAACCAATCTCAACATAAATTAGCTCAACTAAATGGAGAACTAGTTCCACGAGCATGGAATAGTGAACATCTACGACCTTACTATTAGTAGTTTAGGAATGGTATTTGTTGACTAGCTTTTTCGCTATCAACCTAATCTAAGAAATTTATAGAAACTAGAAGAAAATAACACAAAGATTTTATGTGGTTTAGGATATAAAAGAGCCCTAGTCCAAGAGTCTTTGGTATTAGTGATTTTGAAGATTGTTTGAGCAAGCTTCAATGAAATCTCAGGCAACATATATATTTATCTGAGTTTACAATGCTTAACTAGCCAAAATTTCGAACCCTTTACAAGGAGATACCCTGACCCTATTTATAGAAGCATGGGCCATTAATTCCCTCAATGAAAAACTAATACAACATTCCCCATTATTTATGGAGTAAACTGATAATTTATTACATATGGATGCACTAATAAAGACTATGAGTCTAGGCAGATTGCACGAGGCCCATTTGCAGAAAGCTGCCTACCAACCTTATGGGGAATAGGTATCGGGAGTAGCTGTCAGGATATGACGCACGTTCATCCATGTCAGGCAACGTTGTGGGAAATGTCGATTGTTAAGTGTATGATCTCAACATCACTACTCAAGGCTCTCCAAAAGTTGTTAGTGGATATTCTAGTGGGCCACAGCTGTGGTGACTGACACCTGACAGCTACTCCAGGTCCAAGGACACTAATCCTAAACCTGGGGGATTAGCAAATGAAGAGAGAGAAGGACATTTGAATTGTCTTTGGGCTGTGAACTTACTTGGAGACATCCACACCTTGGAGACGGGTCACAGGATGTGGCCTTGCTTGGAGACATCCGCGCTTCGAGGACAAACTTTGTAACGTTCAAAATTTGCTAATAAGGCTTGGTTCCTTGATTAGTGTGCCAATAGGGCATAATTAGATTTATATGTGAAATTAACTGAATACATGTGTGATTATGTGGCATATATAAATTATAAGGTAATATGAATATTTATGCATGTGGGCCCGTTTTTGTTAATAAGGGCATATTTGTAATTTTGACATGTTTAGGGTATAAATGTAATAATATGTGTTATGTGATTGAGACCACATTATTATGTGGATATATTTGCGATATTTGGCACAGGGCGATCCTAGTGAGTGAGTTAGAGGAATAGTCACAATGGGGTCAAATACCCGACTCAGGACAAGCCCAGGGTTATTTTAGTGATTTGGAGCGTAGTCGGGATTTATCGAGTGATGGGTAGTTATTTAGTGACTATTTTGGTATGTCGGGGTTGATTGGGAATCTATAGTGATATTTGAGAATTAGCGGGAAATGCGGCTAATGACCGTTTTGCCCTTGAGGGCATTGAAGGGAAATCACTTGGGTTAGGGGAATTATGGTCTTTTCCTAGCCTTTGGGTTGACTTAGCTAAGGCTAGAAGCCTTCAGAAACAAGTAGAAAACACTAAACACTCAGTCCCTCTTTCTCTTTCTCGTTTGCTCTCTCTCACTCTCATAGTTGGGGCTTTGGAAAATTTAAGGGGAATGATTCTGGAGTTTAGAAGGCAACTTGGTGAGATTGAAGTTCTCTTGGTGAATCTAGAAGTTGTTAAACTAGGAGGATCAATTGGGGAGTTCAATTTGGTAGAGGTAAGTTAAATTCTTGAAGCTTTATGAATTCTCTTTTGAGGTTATGGAAATTTTTTGAATACAAACAATTTTCAGATTTCTCGACGCTTTGGACAGTTGGCGAGAATCATCATTCTTCTGGTTGACGACAAACAATTTTTTAGAGTTAGGACACACTTCAGCACATACAAGCGCTTCATCTTAAGTAAGTTTTACTTCCCTATCTCCTGTTTGGTTTTGAGCTTATTTTTGAATTATGTTGAGGGTTTTAGGTGTATGCCTAGGATTTTGAATTACTGAAACTTTAGAGGTCATTTTGATCTCTTTTAGGTCTTTTTGGACACATTTTGACGTTAAAAACAGTCAAAATGGCCCCTTACACTCTGTATACAACTTTTCGCATTTCTAGACATCCAACTGGAAGCTGGAAAATTCTAGATTTCAGCGGTGTTCATAGTTTCCGGTGGTTCTCTCTGGCAACCATCATTTGGCCCCGAAGACACTCCAGTCCCTTAGAAATTTTCTTTCTCATCTTCCCGAGTAGTAGTCTTAGGGGTTCTCATTCTTGGCCCATCTTTCTTCGGGGCATGATGCTAACTTCTTGGCTTCTTGTTTCAGATGTCCGAGGAGCTTCAACAACTACACCAGCATGCATTTGCAATGTCTGCTATTGTGCAATGAGCAGCGAACATTAGGCTTCCTATTGCACTTGCATATTCCAATTGAGCCACCGCTCTTCCTTCAGTCTTTTCAAACTTCATGTTTGAATCGAATGATCTATTTGCCTCTTTAATTTTGACATGACTAAATTTGTCAAGCATTTTCTTGACATAGTGCGTTTGTCTTAATACAAAACTCCCACGATTCCTTCTAACTTTGATACCTAGAATGGTATTCACCACTCCAAGGTCCTTCATCTTGAAGTTAGAAGATAGAAACATATTCATTTCCATTATTCCTCTCATGTCATTACTCAAAATCAACATATCATCTACATAAAGACACACTAACATGACATAGTCATCACTGTTGGGAATTTATGGCCTTACACTTTCTTAATAACCAATGCATAATAGGAATAGTTCAATATTACAAACCCTAGATGCTAGTCAAGAACCTTATTAAAAGTATGAATGCAAATCTTGATAATCAATGAACCATATTCATAATATGAATGAAAATCTTGATAATAAGCGATTAAGTAATTAAATGAATATAAGATGAACTTGGAAACATTTAATCATCAATACTAACAACATAAACACAATAGAATGATACAAATACAAAATAAGGGTTTAGAGAGATACAACTTTTGTTTTGAGCAACTTCAAACTTCAAACTTAGGGAACATCTAAGGCTTATACACAATAAGTATATTGCTTTCCAAAATCTCTGTTCTAAGCCTTCCCTTATTGCTTGAAGCTTCACCAATGTGGAATGAGAAGTGGGATTAAACAAGCCTTGAAACTCATACAAGTCATGCAATACTTGATGAGTTTCTTGGAGAAAATGAATGTTCTTTGAGAGTTAAAGAGAGAGAGAGAGAGAGAGAGAGAGAGAGAGAGAGAGAGAGAGAGAGAGAGAGAGAGAGAGAGGTTAGAGAGAAAGAGAGCTGAAAAGCGTGATCAAGGATTTTCTACTCTAATGACCCTTATTTATAGTGTAGGCACCGTCATTAAGTCTAACCAATAGGATTAGCGCTTTTAAACACATCATTTGGAGCTAAGTCACACATCTGCACGGTCCCGTACGGACCACCCAGGCAATGCGTGACCTGCTAGGTGGCGATGCACCGCCTGCCAGGCAATGCATCACCACCCTGCAGGTGATGCATCGCCTGCTAGGGGTTTTTCCTCCTATCCATTTTTAGGTGATGCGTCGCCTCCCATAGGCGACGCAACGCAGATGCCTCTGTTTTAACACCCCGAGCATGTCCCCAAAATATCTCCAAATGCCTCCAATTTTTTTGGGAATGTTTAGATACCTCATTGTATCACTTTAGAACCATAAAAGTCACTTTTAGATGTCTACTACACAATCTCATGTTTTCACTTCAACTTAAGTAAAAACTATTAAGTGTTTTGCACCTCATCATGTAAACATCTTAAGCATTATATTTAACCAATCTCAATATTTCCACTTGGATAAATATAATCCTCTCTTCTGAGCTCATACAATATTGGTGCATAAAATAAAGTATCTTTCGATTTGAACTTTACCTTAGTGAAAGTATTACAAAGCCTTATCGGAGTCATTGGTGTTTTAAAGAATGAATCAAGTACTACTTAGTGATAAGACCGGTAACACCTCACATAACTCCACTTGACCATTCATTGTCCCACTATGCAGGCTTAGCACTTTTCATGGCCTTGTGCTCATCCATTTTAAGAACTTTCAAGGGAGAAACTCCAACTCCCATGAGAGACGACACCACCTCTTAGTTCACATAGGCGAAGTTCTTACATTATCCTTGCTACCTTTAAAGATGCTTGTTGAACACAACTGAACTTCATTAAAAGCCCTAGGATCAACTCTCACTCGGTAGCAATAGACACCAACCATTCTTGGATGGAACTCACAACTATGTTAGTGTTGAAACTATTCACCCAATGACATGTTCTTACCCATTGAACTCTTGCCTTTGATCACAAGTTTGGAGTTGGGTTGCCATCATTGGTGAATACATTATTCTAGGAGTTTCAGTCCCATCCCTTTTGAAGTGGAACTTACTAACCTCTTCACAAGAGGTTTTGTAAATGGATCTTCTAATTTCTCCCTTGTCTTAACATATGAGATCGATATGATTCCTCCTCAAATCAATTGCCTCACATACTCATATCTTAGAATTATATGTCTAGACTTCCCATTATATATGCCATTATAAGCTCTAGCTAGTGTGGCTTGACTATCACAATATATCTAGATCATCGATACCTCAACCACGAAAATTGAGATATCCAACATGAGATCTCTAAGCCATTCTGCCTCTTTTTCAATTGCCACTAAAGCTATAAACTTGACCTCCATGGTTGAGTGTAAAATACATGTTTATTTCTTGGATCCCCAAGAAGCCACTCCTCCTCCAAGCATAAACACTTAACCAGTTGTCGAGAGATTATCTCCTACAATTCATGTTCAACTTGCATCAGATTATCCTTCAAGTATCTTCGAGAAATTTGAATGTTGGCAGCCTAGCTTCTTGGTCCTCTTAAGGTACCCTAGAAACTTCTCTATTGTATTTCAATGTTCCATACTTTGATTGCTAGTAAAGCTAATTAGTTTACTAACCACATATGCAATATCTGCTCTTGTACAATGAGCGGCGTGCATTAGACTCCTTCATGCACTTGCATACTCAAGTTGAACCACCACTTTACCATTATTATTTTCACGCTTTATGCTTGAATCAAATTGTGTATTTGCCTCTGTGATTTTGAAATGACTAAACTTGTCAAGCACTTTCTCAACATAGTGTTCTAGACTTAAGGCATAACCCCCACTATTTCTTCTCACTTTTATATTAAAGATGGTATCAACCTCTCCAAGGTCCTTCATCTTGAAAGTGGAAGATAGAATCCTCTTCGTTTCTATTATGTATTTCATCTAATTAATCAAAATAGCATATCATCAGCATATAGACACACCAAGATGGCATAACAATCACAAGACTTAGAGTATAAGCACTTGTTTACATTATTGTTTCTAAACCCATATGAAATTATGGCTTTATCAAATATCTCATGCCATTTTTTCAGTGCTTTTTTTAAACCATACAATGATTTAACAAGCCCACACACTTTATGTTCATTTTCCCTTAGAAAAAAAACCTTCCGATTGTTCCATATAGACATCCTCATCAAGATCTCCATTTAGGAATGCCGTTTTTACATCAATTTGATGAACATAAAGGTTCTTTATTGATGATAAGGAAAATAAACTCTTATTGTGGTTGTCCTAGCAATTGGCGCATGCATGTCAAAATAGTCGATTCTTTCTTTTTGTTTAAACCCTTTAGCTACTCATCTAGCTTTGAAGGTTTGTATGTTGCCCTCGGTGTGATATTTCCTCAGAAATACCCTTTTGCACCCAATTGGTTTTGAACCTTGTGGAAGGTCTACCGATTCCCATGTGTGGTTTGACATAATTGAATCCATCTCATAAATATTGCCTCCTTCCAAAAAGCAAAGTCTCTTGAAGACATTGCTTCTTAGAATGTTTCAGGATCATCCTCAACTTGAAGAATGATAGGAGAATTCTATGTGACTTTTTCAAGTTTATCGTAGAGTTTATCTACTTGAGAACATTTCTCATTTGATCCTAACTCTTTAAGCCTTTGGCTTCTTCGAGGCAATATAGGTTGCTCATCAACCTTTGGATCTTTCTCTTTAAGAGATTCTCCAACCACCTCTATCACTTCTAAGAGTCTTTATTTTCATTTCCAATTAATTTTCTACTTCATCTTTATAGATTTTAAATGCATTACATGCCTCATTATTATTCTTAACCAAACACACATAATTATACCTAAAGCAATCATCTATACAAGTCATGAAGTATCTATTTCTTCCTATAGTCAACATGCCATCAATTCACATAAATCACTATGTATTAAATCTAACAATTTTGAACATCTATCAACACTTGGAAAATGTTTCTTTACCATTTTAGATTTAACACATAATTCATATTTATCATGCTGATTAACGTCACAATTAATTAATCCACATTTAACAACTCTTTTAATTGTGCTATAATCTATATGAGCAAGTATATTATGCTACAAGGTAATAGAATTAGAATTGATCACATGTCTATTATGCCACAAAGTAATGGATCTATAATTAATCACATCAAAAGAATTAGATTTCATATTATTATTGTCATTATCAAGAGTACAAAGTATGATCATCTCATCACATGAATAACTCTTTCCCACAAAAGTGCCAAATTTAGTCAAAGTGAGTTTACCAGATTCAAACTTCAATTTGATACCGGATTTACTCAATAGACTTCAACTTATAATGTTTCTATTCATATTTGGAACATATAAAACATTAGTTAAGGTAACTTTATTTCCCTTAGTGAAATATAAATCATTGCAGCCCCTTCCAAGTACCTTTGATCTCTTTTTATTTCCCATTTGGACTTCAAGTCCCTCCTTTGCACTTTCAAATGTTTTGAAAATAGTTTTATCGTAGGTTACATGAATGGTAACAGAAGTTTCACACCATCATCCTTGCACCTTTCCTTGAGTTGCATTAACTAAACTCAAGGTTGCAATGATCTTAACATCAATTCCATTGACATGTTTACCTTCTCTTAAGGTTGCATTAGTCTCATCACTACTCGCATAAACTCTGTCAATTTCCTTTAGAGTTATCATACATTTCTCATTGAATGCATTAATCTCTATTAGGGTTACAATGCATTCCTCATTGAATATATCAAATTTAATTAAGGTCACAAAGATATCATCATCAAATAAAGTGACCCAATCAAATTCATTTAAAAGTGCAACGATCTCAACATCAATTTCCTTAACCCTAATCTTATTATGGTTAATTTTACAATTACCATATCTCAGATGATGATCAATAATTTTACAAACAAAAAAAGTATAACAATATCCCTTGAATTATTCATGAACTTTCACCATTGTACTCTTTACATAAACAATAAACTCAAACTCACAAAAATATGACAACAACACATTTCATTCGAATTCATGAAATCTACACATTTAGAAATAATGAATTTGATGATACCAATCGCCTTAAGTTTGTAATCTCATAGAGTAGTCTTATACTTTGTTGATGAATACTTTGAATCCATAATCACATTCATGTAACGCATATTGAAATAGAATTTTCTTTGATCTCTCATGGTTATGTGTTCAACACAAACCAAATCTTGAAGCAATGATTTGAAGATATGGTAGAAGATGAAATTTTTTCCCTCATTGTTGATTATGCAAAACACAAAAAGAAAGTAATTAGAAAATAGAGATTTTGACAGTTGGGCATTTATGACTTTACACTTTCTTAATCAACAATACATAATAGGAATAGTTCAATATTACAAACCCTAGATGCTAGTCAAGAACCTTATTCAAAGTATGAATGAAAATCTTGATAATCAAAGAACCATATTCATAATATGAATGAAAATCTTGATAATAAGTGATTAAGTGATTAAATGAACATAAGATGAACTTGGAAACATTTAATCATCAATACTAACAACATAAACAAAATAGAATGATATAGATATAAAATAAAGGTTTAGAGGGATACAACCTTTTGTTTTGAGCAACTTGTAACCTCAAACTTGGGGAACATCTAAGGCTATTACACAATAAGTATATTGTTGTAAAAAATCTCTATTCCAAGCCTTCTCTTATTGCTTGAAGCTTCACTAATGTGGAATGAGAAGTAGGATTAAACAAGCCTTGAAACTCATATAAGTCAAGCAATGCTTGATGGGTTTCTTGGAGAAAATGAATGTTCTTTGAGAGCTAGAGAGAGAGAGAGAGAGAGAGTGTAACGACCCAAAATCGCTAATAAGGCTTAAGGGCCTTGATTAGCATGCCTGGAGGGCATATTAGGATTTATGTGTGATTCTATGAGATAAATGCATGGTTATGATTTAAAGCATGTTATATGACTAATTGAACATTGAGGCGCATGACTATGTGGTTAGTATGCATGTTAGGTGAAATTATATGCATGTGGACCCCGTTTACATGATAGGGGTAAACTGGTAATTTTAGCCCGCTGAGGGCATATATGTGATAATTGTATTCTGTGAATTGTACCACGTGAGTGTGGTGTTATTGTTGTGATGCACGTGCCGAGACGGTCCTAGAGAGCTAGTCAACTTAAGAGTCACAACGAGATTTCTATACCCGGCTCGGGAGGAGCCTAGGGGTACTTTGGGAATTTTATGGTTAAGATTGAGATTTAGCGGGTATGGTTATTGGTGATTGAGTAACCTGGGTAACCATTAGTTACTGCTGAGAGTAACAAGTTCTAGATAGAAAATGGTAGAAATGAAATAGAAGTAAAAGGACTTAAGTGCCCTTGAGGTTTAGTTGGGAAAGGATAGGCAAGGAGGGGTAAAATGGTCATTTGGCTGGGAATTTGATATATGGCAGCTGGGTTATATGGGGTACACGGTTTGGGGCTTGGTTATTGTTTGGTTTTGTTAAAAAATAAAGAGAAAGAAAAGCTAGAAGAAGAAAAAGAAGAAGAGGGGAAGGAGCTGATTTTGGAGACTTGGAGATGGATTCAAGGAAGCAAAGGGTGGATTCTCCACTTAAAGGTAAGGATCCTAGACAATTTTAAGAGTTTTATCTGTTGTGGTTTAAGATTTTTGAGGTATGGTTTGGGTTTTTCAAGTTTGGGTTTAAGATTGTTGAAGTTGAAATCAATTGGGTGGATTTGTGAGTGTGATTGTGTTTTGAGCTTCAATCTAGTGTTTATGGGTTGTTAGATGGTCCATTTAAAGTCTTAAATTGATTTTGGGGTTTGGGTATTGGTTTGGTATGATTTGGGAAGGTTTTAGCTCGGTGAAAACGCAAGAGAAAACCCAGAATTCTGGGTTCGCGTATGAGTGCCGCGGCCCTGTTCTTGGGCGCCGCGGCGCGAGGAGGCTTCAGGATGGGGGCATGGGCTCTGGGCGCCGCGGCCCTTGAGGGGTGTGCCGCGGCCCTAGGCCATTTTGGCAGCCCAAAAGTTGAGTTTTTAGGGCTTTTGCCCGGGGACTCGGGGGATGGTTCCGATACTTTGCTTTATGGATTTAGAGGTCCCGGGAGTGCGAGATTGGTCCCGGGAAGTGGTTCTAGGCTTGGTTAGTATTGAAAGTGTTTTATGTGTGTTGTGACTAGGATTTCAGAGGGGCTCGTGCTAGTGGACCGTGCTCGTGATCGTGGTGCATCGGAAAGCACGGAATACAGGTAAGAAAACCGTAACACCCGAGAATAGGGCATGGCCCCACTGTGTGATTGTAGGGCATGGCCCCAGATTGTATTATGTGCAAATGTTTAACCTTAAATGAATCATGATGTGTGTGAATGATTATTTCGAATGTACTATATGTGTGATTATGATGAAATGAATGGCAAGGGCCGAGTACGGCGTAGGCCGGGGCGGCCGTGGGCCGAAAGTAACACCTAGCACATGGGATGCTATAGTCAGGGCGGGGCCCGGTGGATACATGTGTTATGCTATATTCAGGGTGGGACCCAAGGGATACATGAGTTATCCTCGCGGTGAGAACCGATACCCCAGGGCTTTGGTAAGGTCTCTGGGGCGGCATGGCTGTGTTTGCTTAGTCTAATGGTTGACTTGTTTATTTGAGGATTATCTGTTATGATAAACTGTATACATTGCATATGTTATGTTCTGCATGAGTTTTCTTGCTGGGCTTCGGCTCACGGGTGCTCTGTGTTGCAGGTAAAGGCAATGACTGAGTCAACCAACCATGAGTACGGAGAGCGTGAAGCGACGCGTACATATTTGGCCTGCCCGACTGCTTTGGTTGGGGGTTTATTTGAAAATGGCTGTAATAATCTATGATTTTATGATTTATCAACTGTAAACTTATTTCAAGATGTAAATAGTTTTCAAACCTTATTTTGGGATCCCAAAGGTTTAATACTAGCAGTTTTAAATGAAACGACGCATTTTTCTAAGATTACAGCCTTAAATTTTAATTAGTCACACTTTTGTCTCAAAACCTCGGTTAGCGAGTTCTTTGCACACTGTTTTGTCTTAAAAATCACTTAGTAACGACTCTAAGGAAGTAGGGCGTTACAGAGAGAGAGAAAGAGAGATAGAGGTTAGAGAGAGAGAGAGAGAGAGTTGAAAAGTGTGATTAAGGATTTTCAACCAATAGCCCTTATTTATAGTGTAGGCACCTTCATTAAATCTAACCAATAGGATTAGAGATTTTAAACACATCATTTGGAGCTAAGTCATGCATATGTACGGTCCCGTATGGACCACCGATGCGATGTGTCACATGCTAGGTGGTGATGCATCGCCTGCTAGGGGATGCGTCACCATCCAGTAGGTGATGCATTGCTTGGTCGGGGTTTTTCCCCCTAGGCACTTTTAGTCAGTGTGTCACTACTCTATTAACTTGTTGTCATCGAATGACATGTTCTCAAAGAACTCAACCTCCCTTGATTCAATTATCACATTAGACTCCAAGTCTAATAATCTATAAGCTTTTCTCTTTTGCGCATAACCCACAAATGCACATCTTATTGTCCTTGGAACCAAAAATTGTCCTTTTAGGATCCGTGTCTAGCAATAATCAAGAGACACCAACATTTTAAGATATCCAATGTTTGGTTTCTTTCCTTTCCATAAATCATATGGAGAGATATTATTTTTCTTCATGAGAATACGATTGAAAATATGACAACCAGATATCAAGGTTGCACCCCACAAGCTAAAACTCAATTTAGAATGTAATAGCTTAGCATTACTCATCTCAAGAATTGTTTTATTTTTCCTTTCTACTATACCATTTTGTTGTGGAGTATAAGAGATGGTACATTCATGTATTATTCCACGTTCTTCACAAAATAAGTTGAAATTATTTGAAAAATATTCACCACCCCAATCAATTCTAAGCACTTTAATTTTCCTTTATATTTTATTTTTAACTTTCGCTTTATATGCTTTAATCACATTAAATGCTTCATCTTTATTCTTAAGCAAATATACATATGTGAACCTAGAGCAATCATCTATGAAAGTAATAAAATATCTACTTCCTCCTCTAGTCAATATTCCATTTAGTTCACATAAATCACTATGTATCAAATCTAACAACTTGGAATTTCTTTCAACACTTGGAAAATATTTCTTTACCATCTTAGATTTAACACATAGTTCACATTTATCATGCTCAACATTATCACAATCAATCAATCCACATTTAATTGCTCTTTTAATTGTGCTAAATACTATATGTGCAAGTCTAACATGTCACAAATTAATAGAATTTGAGTCAAGCATATAACAAGAATAACTAGAAGCTTTATTGTTGGAAATGTCAATAGAGGTACAAAGTTTGAACATGCCATCACAAGAATATTGCTTCCCCACAAATACACTTCCCTTTGACAAAGTAAACTTGTCGGAATCTATCACAACCTTGGTTCCCAGTTTGCCAAGTAAATTGCCACTCACAAGGAATCTACTCATTTCTAGTACATACAAAACATTGGTGAGTATAACCTTCTTGCCGGATGTAAAGAATAGATAATTAGTCCCCTTTCCTTCAACCTTGGAACTTTTCTCATTGCCCATTTGTTTCTCATGCCCTTCCTTTGAAGCTCCAAAGTTCTTGAATAAAGATCTATCATAGATAACATGGATGGTGGCACAAGTATCATACCACCACAATAACCTTTTAATCTATGACATTGATTTCACTTAGTGTTTCCACTAGCTCTTCTTTGGTTGAGTTAACTCTTGCTTCATTATTATTGATCCTCTTTGTGATGTCCTAATTTTGCTAATTAGGCTTAGTACCTTGATTAGTGTGCCAAGAATACACAATTGGATTTTTATGTGTTAATATGATTTAATTGTGATTAGATATGTGATTATGTGAATTATATGAATTATATTATGATATGATTGCTTATGCGTGTGTAAGTGTATTAAATATGATGATGGCTACAATTTTGTTAAAAAAAGCATTTTCGTAATTTTGACCCACCGAGGGTATATCTATAGTTATATATGCTTTATGATTGAGAACACATTATTATGTGGATATATTTGAGATATTCGGCATGAGGCAATCTTAGTGAGCAATTTAACGGAAAAGTCACAACGGGGTTATATACTTGGCTTAGGTTGAGCTTAGGGGTATATTGGTAATTTTGTGAGTTACTGGGGTTCATTGGTTAATGGAATTAATTTGGTGAATTTTGAGGTTAGTGAGAATTTTGAGAAAAGACCAAAATACCCTTGGAGTGGGCAAAGGGCATTTGAGTGGATAAGGGGAAAATTGGTCATTTTGACCATGAGACTAAGCCAAATTAAACCAGCTGAGAGAATTTTGGGGCATTCTCATTCACTCTCTCTCTCTCTCCTAGTTTCTTCCAAAACTAGCCTAACTAAGTAACAACACTCAAGGTAATTTAAGGTCAAGTTCCAATCTTTTCTTGAGAATTTTGGTGGGAATTAAGCTTAAAGAGGAAGGATTGTAGCTAGTAAGAGGTCTTAGTCACCATAGAGGATCCAAGAATTCAAAGAAGAGGTATGGTTTTCTCTCCACTTATTCTTCATTTTTCCTTGTGATCTTCTTGAGAAAATTTTGAGTTTAGCTTTGTGTTTTTCGAAATTATGGGAGGTTGGTTTGTTTGGAGGTAGAATTGATGGTGGGAATTGGTTTTTGAACTGGTTTAGATACTTGTTGCCAGCTGTGAAATTATGTATTTGAGTTGGAATTCTCGGATTTAGGAAGAGATGGGTTTAGAACCCTAAAATATTAATTTGAGTTCTTGGGTTGGTTTTTGGTGTTCCTTTGGTGTTTTAAGGTGCATATTTAGTATACTATATATTTGAATGGCTATTTCTGAGGTTGGTATAGGTTTAAGATTGATTGGGGTGAGTTTAGATCGGAGGAATCGTAGAAAATAGAACCCAGAATTCCGGGTTCACATTGTAGTGCCCCCTGCCCTTGTTTTGTGTGCCCCTGTGCTATCCAGGTGGGGATTTTGGGGTGTCTCTGCTTGTTTGGGAACCCTTGCACTATGTAGGGGAGGTTTTGGGGAGCCTATGCCTATTTGGGTGCCCATGCGCTAGTTTTGCGCGCCCCTACCCTATGGCCAATTCAGGATATGTCTTTTTGGGGCTTGGGAAGAGATCGGGGGCTCAGGGGATGATTCCACCACTCCGTGTGGAAGAATTGGAGGTATCGAGAGCACATGATTGGTCCCAGAGTCTTTATTTGGAGTTGAATCTTAGCGGGAGTACTATTTATGGTTGTGATTAGGTTTACCGCAAGGCTCAGGGAAGGATCATGTTCGGGGTCGTACCATTATTCGCACAGGACCTGAGGTAAGAAAGCTGCACCTGGTTTATGATTAGGGCTTGATCCTTGATTAATGAACATGATTATAATCATGCCTTTGAATATCTGTTTGAATATGAATGGCTGTGTTATGTCTGAGTTGCATACTTGATTGAACCTAATTGAAAAGCTCGATTTATAAACAGGTGGAATGCAGGCCGTTATGGCTGGGCCACCTTGGAAAGTGCGATAAGTACTTGTCTGGCTCTAAAGCCTCCTGCATAAATAAAGTGCGGTATGCATTCGTGACTCTAAGGTCGCATAATTGAGTTAAATGCCAGTTTGAGTATGGTTATTACTGCTAAGCATGCTATTTATGATCTGTTAATTATCTGTATCTGATTGCTTAAGTTTTTTTTTTCCTGAGCCTTGGCTCACGAGTGCTACATGGTGCAGGTAAAGGTAAGGAGAAGCTGGACCAACTATGAGTTGGAGAGCCTCGGGGGCGGTATGTACATATGCAGTCTGATCGATCGCCACGACCAGGATTGCTATAGAGGAACTAGGGTTAAGCCCTGATTTTGCCGCTTAGGCTGGGCTTTTTTGTATTCATTTTATGTTTGTAATTAACTTTTAAACTCTTTTTGGGATCCCATGTATAGTCTTAAACTTTTTAATGAAAATGATTACTTCTTTGACAAAATTTTTGAAAACCTAAACAAATAGTTAATTTTAATTACACGTTTAAGTCCAAATGAATCGGTTAATGAGTTTTAGCTCTATTTTAAATACACAGTTTAATGGCCCTGGATTAGTAGGGCGTTATAACTTGGTATCAGAGCGCTGTCAAGGTTTATTGGTTCCCGAAGATTGGTTGGGCATGTCCACTCACAACTAAAGATAAGCTCGACTCAGGGTTTGGTTACTAATGATGTGACTATATGTTTAATTGTTTAATTGACATATATATACCTTATCTACATGCTTGATTAGGGAGCATGGGTTATACTGATAGGGCCTAGCCCCTGACTGCTATGTGAATATGAAAAGATGTGCTTATCAACACTATTATTGCTTTTGAATGTTAAACAAATGCTTAATAGCACTATTGTTGCTTCTGAATGCTAGAGAAATGCTTATCAGCATTGTTATTTGCTAGTAAATGCTAAGAACGTGCTTATTAGCACCATGATTGAGCATGAATATAAAAAGACATGCTTATTAACATGATTGGTGTATATGAAATATATTGAAATGCTTATTAGCATTGTTATCGTATGTGTATGCTTATTTGTTCAGCTTTGGGACCGTGGGGTGGTGCTAGGTACCGTTATCATTGCCTAATGAGCCTAGTCATTGATTGCAAATATGCTTGGAGAGTTATGCCTCCAAGGTGATCAGATAGATTAGCCGGAGTTGAAATCCAGGCTAGAAATGATGACTAGGGTCAGAACCCTTCACCAGCCCCTGAGAACTGGCAGCTAATTCTTGCTGAAATGCTAGCCAGGTTACATAGATAGTAGGATGAGATTCTTTTGTTGAGACAGCAGCAGGTTCTAGCAGGCAACGTCGTGCCAGTTGTACCACCAGCCTTGGTACTAGTAGCAGTACAGCCGTCAGAGGCTGAGAGTAGATGGGAAACTTTGTATGATTGATTCAGGAAGCATCACCCTCCAACTTTTGAGGAAAATTCAGATCCACTCAAGGTAGAGCACTGGATGTACCACTATCCTAGACATTGCGAGGGTAATAGGTAACAAGAGAGTGGCTTGTGCCACCTATATGATTCGAGAGGGCACCCAAATTTGGTGGGAGGTGGTATCCCAGACTAGGGATTTGACCACATTGAACTGCGAAGAATTCAAAGATTTCTTCAATGAGAAATACTATAATGATGTAGTTAGAGCTGCAAAGGCAGATGAGTTTAACAGTCTGATTCAGGGTAACATGTCAGTAAAAGAATATGCCCTGAAGTTCAATGGACTAGTCAAGTTTGCTTTGGACTTGGTACCCACAGATGTAATAAGGAAGGGAAGGTTCCTTCAAGGGCTAAATGCTATGACCCTTGTACCTGGAGTTACAACCTATGCTTAGGTAGTGTAAAAGGCCTTTACTGCTGAGGGCATCGAGAACAAGATCTGGCGTGAGAGCATGACTAGACGGGATACTAGGAGGGTGGTACCTCCATTTACAGGATTTGGTAGGGGTAGAGGCCCTAGTGACCAGAAGAGGAATACCCTAGACTTTACTACAACTTTAGGCCCAGACAGTAGGCCACTGGGTATTTAGAATGGCTGTTAGGGCGGCAATGAGATATGGAGGACTTATCAAGAGTGTGCCAGGTGTAGGAGGTGCCATTTGGGAGATTGTTAGGCAAAGGCATGTTTTCTATGTGGGGTACTTGGACATCTTAGGAAATATGGTCTGAGCTCAAAGAAAGAGGAACCAAAGAAGGCGGACAACTTGACTCCAGCTCGGATGTTCGCACTGACCAAGTCAGAGGTTGAGGCTAGTCCCTCAACAGTGACATGTCAGCTTTCTAGTGTTGGTTCTTCTTATACTGTGTTGATTGATTCTGGTGCTACACATTCTTTTGTATCTTGTAGACTGATTGATAGATTATGTAGACCATTTGATTATTTACTGTGGGGTTTGGGACTTTGTTACCTATTGGGGAATTGGTTGTCTTTAAGAGATGGGTCAGATCATTACCAGTAGAGAGTTATATGTGGATCTGATTGAGTTGGCTATGAAAGATTTTGACATGATTTTGAGTATGGATTGATTAGCCAAGTATGGGGCAGCCATTTATTGTAAGAAGAAGATGGTAAGTTTTGATCCTGAGGGTGAGGACCCGTTTGTTTTTGTTGGTGTTGTGCATGGACCCTGCATTCCTAGAATATTAGAATTGAGAGCTAGAAAGCACTTGTGAGGTGGTTGCATAGGATTCCTAGCTAGTGTGGTAGATACCACTAAGGTCATACCAGTTGGACTTGAAGAGACTAGATTAGTCTGTGAGTTTCTGGATGTATTCCCAAAAGATTTACCACAGTTGCCGCCACATAGGGAGATATAATTTGCTATTGAATTGGCACCAGGGACATAACTAGTGTCTAAAAAATCGTACAAAATGGCTCCAATAGAATTGAAGGAACTGAATGTTCAATTATAGGAGCTACTCGACTTGGGGTTTATCAGGCCTAGTTTCTCGCTATGGGGTGCACCAGTTTTGTTTGTAAAGAAGAAGGAAGGATCTCTGAGGATGTGCATCGATTACAGAGACCTAAATAAGCTGACTATCAAAAATAAGTATCCACTTTTGAGAATTGATGACTTTTTTTTATCATAGACAAGGCAAGACAGTGTTCTCTAAGATTGATCTTCGATTTGGTTATCACAAGCTGAGGATCAAAAGGAAGATATTCCGAAGATGACATTTCATACGAGGTATGGACATTATGATTTCTTAGTCATGTCATTTGGATTGACTAATGCCCCAACAACTTTTAGCGAACTGATGAACAGAGTGTTCAAGGACTACCTAGATATATTTGTGATAGTCTTCATCGACGACATCCTGGTTTACTCTTAGTCAGAGGCAGAGCAAGAGCAACCTCTCCAATTAGTACTATAGAGGTTGAGGGAGCACAGATTGTATGCCAAGTTCAAGAAGTGTGAGTTCTGGTTACCCCAGGTGACGTTCCTCAACCACATTGTTAGCAAAGATGGAATTAAGATGGATCCGGCCAAGATTGAGGCAGTCAGAGATTTGCCAAGGCCAAGGAGTACTTTAGAGATCAGATGTTTCGTAGGGTTGGCTGGATATTATCTGTGTTTCGAAGAAGGGTTGTCAGGGATTGCTACACCACTGATAGAGTTGACACGCAATAATATAAAGTTTGTATGGTCAGACAAATGTGAGTACAATTTCTAGGATTAGAAGAGGTGATTGATCACTGCTCCAATGTTGAGCCTTCCATCTAATCAGGAGAAGTTTTTGGTTTACTACGATGCTTCGAGGCAGGGAATTGGCTGTGTTCTTATGCAAGCAGGGAAGGTGATTGTCTATGCATCATGACAGTTAAAGGAATATGAATAGCAGTACCCTACACATGACCTGAAATTATCAGCAGTGGTCTTTGCATTGAAGGTATGTCAACACTACCTATATGGAGAGAAGTGTGAGATATACACTGATCACAAGAGTTTGAAGTAGTTCTTCACATAGAAGGATCTGAACATGAGACAGACACATTGGCTAGAGTTGGTACAGGATTATGATTGTGAAATCCTCCATCATCCAGGGAAAGCAAATGTGGTGGTAGATGCCTTGAGTTGGAGGGTCTGGGACAATTATTCAGTTTGAAGCAGATATCAAAGGAGTTGGTAGAGGATATGACCAAAGCAGGGATATAGTTAGTGGTGGGCCAGTTAGCCAACATCACCTTACAATCTACTCTTTTGGAGAGGTTAAAGGAGGGTCAATTGAATGATCCTCAGTTGATGAGGCATAGAGGGGACGTCCTAGCTAGAGTGACTAAGGAATATAGTGTTTCAGAGATGGGTTTGCTGAGGTATAAAGAGCGGATTTGTGTTCCGATGGACTCTGCTATTAGATGGGAGATTCTAGATGAATCTCATACTACATCTTACTCATTGCATCTAGGCACCACGAAGAAGTATCAGGATTTGAAATCTTTATATTGGTGGCCTGGGATGAAGAAAGACGTGACTGAATATGTGGCTAAGTGCCTAACCTATCAGAAGGTGAAGGTTGAACACTAGAGGCCAGCTGGGTTGTTACAGCCTTTATGTATTCCTGAGTGGAAGTAGGAAGAAATCACCATGGATTTTGTGGTGGGCTTGCCTAGAATGGTGGGGCAACACGACTCAGTATGGGTGATTGTAGACATATATACCAAGCCAGCCCATTTTTTGCCTGTGAGGACAAATTTTAAAGTATTTCTGTATGTTGAGCTGTATGTCAGGGAGATTGTACGTATCCATGGGGCTCTAAAGTCTATTGTGTCAGGTCGAGACCCCACCTTTACTTCTAAGTTTTGGGGAAGCCTGTAGAAGGCTATGGGTACTCAGTTGAATTTTAGTACCGCCTATCATCCTCAGACAAATGGAAAATCTGAGAGGATGATTCAGATATTGGAAGACATGCTTCAGGTGTGTGTACTAGACTCTGAAGGGTCTTGGAGTAAGTATTTGCCTTTGATTGAGTTTTCCTACAACATCTATCAGTCGACTATTGGAGTGTTTCCATTTGAGATGTTGTATGGTAGGAAATGTAGATAGCCCGTCCATTGGGATGAAATGGGTGAGAGGAAATACTTAGGTCTTAAAGTAGTTCAGAGGACCAATGAGGCCATTAAAAAGATTAGAGTCCAGATGCTTGCATCACAGAGTAGGCAGACAAGTTAATCTGATCCAAGGCGAAGGAACGTAAAGTTCCAAGTGGGAGACAATGTCTTCCATAGAGTTTCACCACTGAAAGGGATGAAAAGCTTTGGGAAGAAGGGTAAGTTGGCCCTAGGTTTATGGGACCTTTTGAGAGCCTGAAGAGGATTGGATAGGTGGCCTACAGGTTTGCATTACCTCCATCATTGTCAGGAGTTCACAATATGTTTCATGACTCGATGCTTCATAAACATGTGTCAAATGGAACTCATGTATTGAGTTATGAGGATCTGGAACTAAAAATAGAATTCTTTGATGAGGAGCGACTAATACAGATCCTGGATAGGAAGGTTAAAGTCTTGAGGAACAAGACTGTAATGTCCCAAATTACCTAATAAGGCTTAGGGTCTTGATTAGGTGACTAGGATGGAAAATTATGAAAAATTAATGGAATATATGTGTTTATGTGATATATATGTGTATCGTTATATGATAACATAAGTTATATTATAATATGACTAGATATGCATGTGGGCTAGTTCTTATTAGAAGGGAAATTTTCATACTTTGGCCCATTACGGGTATATTTGGAATATATGTGCATATATGTGTGAGTCCACATTATTATGTGGATATATTTGGGTTACTCATCCTGAGGCGATCCTAGGGAGCAAGTCGGGAGAGTCAAAACGGGACCAAATACCAGACTCGGGGTGAGTCAAGAGGTATTTTGGGTATTTAGTACATTACCGGGCATTATCGGGTAATGGGAAATTGTTTAGTAACTATTTGAGGATATATTCAGTGTTAGTGAGATTAGGAGGGAATTCCGGGAATTTTGACCATTTTACCCTCGAGGACATTTTTGGTACCCCTAGCCTCAAGATTTACTTAGAGTTACTTGAACTCTAAGTAACCTCACAAACATAAAACTCTCAGCTCTCTTTCTCTCTCTCCCACTTGTTCTCCTCTCTCTCTCTCATATTTGTTGGTGAATCTTTGAGGAAACTAAGGGAATTAAAGGTTGAAAACTTGGGTAATTGAAGGCTTAGGTCTAGAGATTGCTTGGCTACAACTAGGAGGTCTTGAATCACAGTTGAGGTAAGCTCTAATTCATATTTTAATTAAATTTTGGTTTGGTTTTAGAAGTGTTCTTGAGCTTGTGGCTCAAGGTAGGTGGTTTGAAGATTTGTGGGTTTTGTTATTGAACTTAATGTTGGGTTTTATTGCTGATAGTATGTTGATGTAGTTATGGGACTGAATTGTGGTTTTGGGGATTGTTTGGGATGATTTTTTGGTAAGATTTGGTTGAGGAAAAAATTGGAAAATTGGGGTTTGTAGGGTCGCGCTACGACCCTGATCTTGGGGCATTGCGATCCGCGTGAACCTAGGGCCTGGGGTTTTCAATTATGCATAGGCGCGTTGCAACCCTTCAGAGGGCAAGTCATGGCACGTGTCCCTGGAGTTTGAAGGAGGGGGGCTCTCTGAGTTGAGGCGCACCGTGACCCGTAAGGGGGATCTGCGACGTGCATAGGCAGAAATGGCCAGGAAGGGTTTTGAGTGACAGGAACTCAAACCTAAGGGCTCAGGATCGATTCTACTACCCGATTTAGTAGAATTCGACGTCCTAGAGGCTAGGACTCGGTTTGGAAGCCTTTATTCGCTTGTTATTGACAGGATTTTTATATTATGGATATGACTAGGTTACTGCTAGTGGCTCGGAACCAGGATCGTTCTCGAGGGTCGTTCTTATTAAATGGTGCACTCGGACCTAAGGTAAGAAAACTGCACCCAATACGTGATATATGTGATTAGGGTTAGGCCCGATTATTAAATATTATCATGAATAGGGCTTGGGCCCTTGAGAATGAACATGATTAAGATTATGATTGTGATAGTTGATTATGCATGCTTGAAGTCTTTGTATCCGGATAATTGTTAAATGATATACGCTTTTTTTTATTATTTATGTAATTAGGGCTCGACCCCATTAAGGAGAATAGTTAATACTATGTTTGTATTTAATTGGTTGAGATATATGATTAATATGTATGCATACTTGTATTGTCTGAGGTATGCTTATATGTGCCTTATTATCTGTTTATCTGGTTGTCTGAGTATCTGGTTAAGGCATTGACTTAGTAGTCAAGGCCGGCAGTAGCGTGCTGTGCACTGGTCGAGAGGCTTAGGCATAATCAGGGACATACTATTACGTTGGCCGAACCTATGGTCATTTGGAAAGAAACAAAGCGCTTGGCTAGCTCTATAGCTAGTTACTCAGAGCTAGGGCGAAGGGCCCCGAGTGACTCTATAGTCACATACCTAGGGCACAGGGCCCTAGGCTGACTCTATGGTCACCTATTCAGAGCAGCGGCCCCAGGATGATCATATAATCATTTATTTGTAATGGTATGCATGCATGAGTAGGTTATTACTGCTGGGCATGCTAGATATGCATATGGAATCTGCATTTACTGTTCAAGCACATGTTTATGTTTTCTTGCTGAGCCTTGGCTCACAGGTGCTATGTGATGCAGGTAAAGGGAAAGGGAAGTTGGACTAGCCATGAGTTGGAGAGCTTCGGTGGCGACATGTACATATGTGGCTGCTTGACCACCATGGTCGGAGTTATCTTGGAGGAACTATGATTTTACCCCTTCTTTTGCTGCCTAGGTCGGCTGGGCTTGTATCTTTTGAACTTATTACCCTTTTAACGTTATTTTGGGATCCCATTTATGAACGTAATTATTTTAAATGAAAAGTCAACTCTTCCTTTTGACTAAATTTTCTAACCCTAACCCTTGTCACTAACCTTAGTTACACGTTTATGAACAAGGGACTAGATTAGTAAGTATTGCACTATTTAAAGTACACATTGTAACGATCCTGCAGTATAGGACGTTACAACTTGATATTAGAGCTACCAAGGATTAAGGGTTCCTAAAGATTGGTTGAGTATGTACACTCGCCACCAAAGACAAGCTTGACTCAGGGTTTGGTAACTACTTATGTGATTAAGTGCTTAACTGTTAAATAAATGCATACGACTTATTAGGGAGCATGAGATATTCTGATAAGGCTTGACCCTTGACTGTTGCATGAATGATAAAGATATGCTTATTAGCATTGTTATTGCTTGTGAATGCAAAGGAAATTCTTATTAGCACTGTTAATTGCATATAGGCAGGGAAATGCTTATTGGCACTGTTAATACTGGCAGGGATTAAAGAACATGCTTATTAGCATTGCTATACATGTATAAATGCTTAAGCATGCTTATTTGCATCGTTAATCCCGTATGAATGCCAGAAATGCTTATTAGCATCGATATTTGCTGATGAATATCAGGAAGTGCTTATAAGGACTATGGTTGAATATATTATGTGTTGGCATGCTTATTAGCATTGCATTTGTTTGTTTGTTCAGTCTTGGACCGCCAGGCGGCAAGGGGTATAGTTATTACTTACTTAACGACCATATTGGTCACTGTAGAGAGGGATAGTTATCAGTATCCTTCCTCGAAGTTCATAGAGGTTTCCTGGACAAGAAATACAGGCCAGGGAAGAGAATGATCAAGGACAGGCCCCACCACCAGCTCTAGAGGATTGGCAACAAGTACTTGTTGATATGTAAGCCAGGTTATAGAGGCAAGAAGATGAGATTCGCCTCTTGGGATAGCAACAGGTTCCAGTAGGGAACCTACAGCCTGCACTACTGGCAGTGATATAGCCAATGGTAGTACAACCTCGGGCAATGGAAAACAGATGGGAACCCTTGTATGAGAGGTTCAGGAAACAACACCCTCTAGTTTTTGAGGGCAGCTCAGACCCACTGAAGGCTTAGCATTGGGTGACAATGATAAGCACCATCCTGGATTTCATGAGGGTAGGCGGTAATGAGAGAGTGGCTTGTGCCCTTATATGTTTCGGGAGGATGTGCGAATATGGTGGGAAGTGTTATCCCAGACCTGGAATGTAAATACTATAGAATGGGAAGAATTCAAAACTATTTTTAATGAGATATACTACAATGATGCAATTAGAGCTGCGCATGCTAAAGAGTTCAACAATTAATTCAGGGCAACATGTCAATGATCGATTATGCCTTGAAGTTTAACAGATTGGCAAAGGTTGCAAGGGATCTGGTGCCCACTGATAGGACCAGAAGGGAGAGGTTTCTCAAGGGGATACAACCTATGATAGTCTAGGATGTTCGCATCACCACTGTGCCGAGAGTGACTACTTACACACATGTAGTTGAGAAGGCGCTCACAGCTGAGAGCGCAGAGAGCCGGATCTGGCGTGAGAGTGCAGCCAGAAAGGATTTAGGAGGCCGAGACCTCCATTTCCAGGCTTTGGTAGGGGCGGAGGCCCTAGTGACCAAAAAAGAAAGACTCTAGATACATTTCCAGCTCTAGGGCCAGATAGAAGACCACAGGGTGTACAGATAGGCCGCCAGGGTGGCGGTGAGATCTGGAAAGCATTCCTAGAGTGTACTCAGTGCTGGAGGCACCATATTGGGGAATATTGGGGGATGACCTGCTTTGTCTGCAGGATCGTGGGACACCTGAAGAACGATTGATCGAAAGCTAGGAAGGAAGAGCCTAAGAAGGTGGACAGCCTACCACCAGCTCAAATGTTCACCTTGACTCAGGCAAAGGTCGAGGCTAGTCCCTCGATGGTTTTAGGTCAGCTTTCTAGTGCTGGGACCCTTTATACTGTTTTTATTGATTCAAGTGCAACACACTCTTTTGTTGCTAGTAGGATTATTGATGGACTGTGTAGACTGTGTGACTTTTATCCTGTGGTGTAACGCCCTACTACCCAGGGACCGTTACTCTGTTCCTTTTAAACAGTGCTAAACTTGCTAAATGAGTCATTTGGCCATAATTGTGTAACAAAGTGTGATAATGATTTAGGGTTAAATTTTTTTGTCAAAGATACAACGTTTCATTAAAAAGTTTACTGTATACATTGGGATTCCAAAATATATTTTAAAGGTTAATTATAATAAAAGATTTACAACCAGCTGACCTAAGTGGCAAACTAAGGTTTAACCCTAGTTCCTCTTTAAACCCTCGGCTGTGGTGATCGAGCGGCTGCATATGTACACATTGTCACCTAAGCTCTCCAACTCAAGGATGGTCCAGTTTTGTAATGACCCAACTAATTCTAAGACCTTGGACCATTAAAAACTACTAGACTTAGCTATTACTTTTGAAGAAAACATACATAAGAAATATTCATAACTTTATTGAAAACTCCAAAGTAAATATTGAAATACATAAATGCGGGGTATGGGATCCCATTGTTTTAAATAAAATATAACTTTAAACTAAAGGAAATTGTTTACAAAACTAAATGCGGAAAATACACAAAAACATAATTTAGAGAGACTAAAAGTAACGTCGTCCTCGAATCGTTCACGCAGTCCATCGAATCCCTTCATCCTTAATACACAAACCAAGCTGCCAAGAATCCTTCCGCCGCCATAACTATTTTCCTGCATACATAAAAATAAAGAAATGAGCATAATGCCTAGCAAGGAAAATCTACTAGCACATATATCATTAAACATAAACATAAGACTACAACATATGACTATAAAACATGCATTATAATGGCCATCATACTTCTTGGGGCCATAAATTTACAGAGCTTAGTTATCTAGACAAGTTATATGAATTTATGGGGCTCGCTATCTAAACAATCATATGCCCAAGGAAAAATTATTGGGACTTGTTATCTAAACAAGTTATATATTTGTTATCTAAACAAATTATGTGATTGTTATCTAAACAATTCATATACTTAAACAACTAAAACATATCATACATATAGCATAAACATATCGAAACATAAAAACATACAAGATCTATCCTATTTTCCTTACCAATACCGGGATTTAGAACACTCCTAAAACCAACAATAAGAATGTGAGTATTTCTAAAGAAAGAGATGATAAAGAAATGACCTAAATCACCAAGATGAAACTTACCAACAAGAAACCTTAAGTTCAAAGAACTTAAATACCTAACCAAGAATGTAAACAACGAGTTAGGATTTTAGTAAAGATAACTAAAGGAAACTAAGGAACCATTCTCCTAGTCCATGAGTCTGTAGTATTGCTTTGTGATCTCTGAGAAAACTGTTTAGGGAAATTTTGGCAGAGTTTTGGAAAACAAAATTTCGGTCCCTTTTTCAGTCAATCCCCCCTCTATTTATAGGGGTTCAACAGACATAATTAAGTGACTATTTACACGAGCAACCTACATTTTTGAGTAACTCTCCAAATGTACAAATAAATGTAATAACGACATTAACTTCCTAATATTATACTTTTATCAGCCATGGGTTACAACAGTTACAATATGTCATTGACTCGTGTAATGTCTCTAAGTCCTTAGGAATTAAAGCTTGTGCATTCCGAAGGTTTACAATGAGCTGAATGCATTCCTCAAGCTGGAGGGTTGTAGGCTCCAATGACCTGACCACCGAGATGCTTGAGATGTTAGATCGATTCATATAGGCTATCTCCTTGATGGCTAATTTCAGCTGAGCTTTACTCAGGCTACAAACCTTACCAACTTATACCGTGTTCTAAGGATTGAAAAACCTTCATTAATTTCTTGCCAACTGTACCACGAACAAGATACTTGAGCTTGTGTTTTTTCAGGTATCACAATACATATTGTTATATTGTGATTAATTCTTTTAAATTACACTATTCAATTTGTAATCATGAGCCACAATCCCAACAATAAAAATCTCTTTTTCCCAAACCCTAGAGTTCCCTATTTCTAAATGGTCTATACCTGGGGTTCTAGACTTTCAAAACCATAACCACAAACCCCATGGAAGAAAACTCATCAATCTTAGCCCTTAAGTTCATGTCTCAAGATCTAGTGAAGCAATATCACTTTGATGGAACTAACTTTGTTCATTAGCAAGATAATATCAAGTTAACACTTAAAACTTTGAAGGTCTACTACATCTTGGATAAGGATTTGAAGGCATTAGGTCCACCCAAGGACAATGATTCTCAAACAGAATAAAGGAGAGGAAGAAACACAAAGAAGATTGTGGATGCTCAAAACTCCGCGCTTGTGAAAGACCCAAAATACATGCTTAGGCCCATGACCGTTTGAATACATGATTTAGCCGTGATGACCCTCGGGCCATCATTGCCTCACGCCTCCCCTGGCCCTTGGCAGATGGCCTCGCGAGCCCCCAGCACCTCGCGCCCCTGGCCATTGGCAGATGGCCTTGCGAGCCCCCAGCGCCTCGCGCCCCTGGCCCTCGGCAGACGGCCTCGTGAGCCCCCAGCTCCTCGCACCCCTGGCCCTCGGCAGACGACCTCACGAGCCCCCAGCGCCTCGCGCCCCTAGCCCTCAGCAGATGGACTCGCGAGCCCCCTCACCTCGCACCCTTGGCCCTCGACAGACGGTCTCACGAGCCCTCAGCGCCTCGCGCCCCTGGCCCTAGGCAGACGGCCTCGCGAGCCCCCAGCGCCTTGCACCCCTGGCCCTCGGCAGATGGCCTCGCGAGTCCCCGACGCCTCACGCCCCTGGCCCTCGGTAGACGGCCTCGCGCCCCTGGCCCTCAGCAGACGGCCTCGCGCCCCTGGCCCCTGGCAGACGGCCTCGCGCCCCTGGCCCTCGGCAGACGGCCTCGCGAGCCCCCAGCACCTCGCACCCCTGGCCCTCGGCAGACGGCCTCGTGAGCCCCCAGCGCCTCGCGCCCCTGGCCCTCGGTAGAAGACCTCGCGAAACCCCAGCGCCTCGCGCCCCTGGCCCTCGGTAGGTTGCCTTGCGGGCCCCCAGCGCCTCACGCCCCGTGCACCAGCGCGCCAATGCTGTGTGCGCAGCCCATGGTCTCACGAAGCGCTCTTAGTTGCACCACGGCCTTGCGAGGCATCACGTATTCACGCCAGGAACCTCGTGTCGCTAGCCGCCAGCCGCACCAAATGACTTCGCGACTCCACCTCGCGCACGGTCCTTCCACCCGTGCCTTGTGGGAGTATATCTCCCATGATAACCCATACAAACTCCAACACCTAAAGGGTAAGAAAGCAGGATACATAATAAGTACAAGTGAACCCACGAGTGACACAAAAGAGATCATACGTATATTAAGGACGTACGGGTTGTACGACCAGGAGGAGCACATGGGCGTGATTCTAGGGCCCGTACTAGACAGGTATTGGTGCTACAAGTTAGTACCAATGGCAAAAGCACTACCTATACGTCATCGACCATGTGTCAGGGTCGACACCACAACCACCTGCACCACTACATCTGATGCCACTTCTCCTGACACTCGTACTGGGCGAGTAGTGGAGGCATAATCAAGTACTAATGTGGAGGTGCTCCCACCAACCTTGATCATGTACTGGAGCTGACACCACTACACCTGATACCACTCTCTTGACACCGTACTTGCGTACCATCTGGTCCCCTGGACCATAATGTATCAGGGGCCATTAGAGCCCACTATAAAAGGAATTCCACTTCCACTTGGAAGGGGGTTGGAAAAAACACTGTAGCGCTACATCATAAGAAAGACAAATTCAGTTCACCATTTTTCTTCTGCAAGTGTTCTTCGAGTTTCCAATTCGATCTTTAAAGTTTTTCTTTTGATAATCTCTACATTTCTATTTTTCTAACTTAACTTGGTTGACGAGTTCTCACCGTCAACAGTTTGGCGCCGTCTGTGGGAAGGATAGATTGCAAGTCACTGTTCTTTCGTCGATTCCAATAAGAAAAAATTTCGCGACGTTCGAAACGGTTGAGAGACCCGCGCGAGGTGGAAGTCCACCTTGACGGAGATCAGCTAAAAGCCTCCATGAGGGATCCTCCTCCATCTGCGAACATGGAGGCCCCAAGGGAGCCTGAGGCGCCCAGAGACGAAAGGGAGGCCTCATCCCCGGAAGTCCCACCTGAGGAGGATCGCCCAAGGTCGGCGACTACCTCGGCAAGGGGCGCCGATGAGCACCTGCCTCCAAAGCCGCCGCAGGTGCCAAACCCTGGTCGGCAGGATCCAGGCCCATCGAAGCGCCGGGCTGACAAGCACCCTCGGGTCCACTCCGTCAACTCAAGCTCGAAGTCTCAATTCTATGAAGACGAGATACGAGAACTTCACCGCAAGAATCAGAGGATAGAAACCACCCTGGAAAACATGCAAGAGGTGCTAAATGGGCTGTTGCAAGGGAGATCAAATGTGACACTCCCTAAGCGGAAGAGAGAGACCGGAGGGGGGGGGGGTAGAAACCACTGTCCCAGTAGATGACGGAAAGACGCGACTCTCCACTAGTAATACTCCCCGAACGAAGCATCGCGAACATCCCAGACCACCGAAACAGCCCCAGAAGCCAGCGCCGAAGACCAATGCTGCCCCTCATAACGATGATGAGGTCACTTCAAAGAGAGCACCGTCAGATTTACGAGAAGAGCTCAACAAAAAGAGGGTGGGTAAAAGGACCACACCCCCTATGGCGCCCCGAGAAAGCAAAGGAAATGGGGATCCTAACTTGTCCACTTTGAGAGACTCCCTAAGCAAGAGGAGGCAGGACCTGGACACAGAAATGAGGAGCCTGCGAAGCAAAATCATCACCGCCTGTGGAGGTCAAGCCTTTGAGGAAGAGTTCGATCATGAGTCACCCTTCATCAAGGAGATCCAAGCCATCCGGCTCCCAGCCAACTTTAAGGAGTCCCATATGACCCCCTACGAAGGAAGCACAGATCCAAAATACCATCTGGACGCATTTAATGATTTGATGAAACTGAGGGGAATTAGTAGCGGGTGTCACTGCTTCCCTGTCACATTGAAAGGACCTGCGTACAAATGGTTCAAAAGACTTAGACCGGGGTCCATCAGGCAACAATTTTTTGATGAATTCCTCTAGCAGCACCACGTCGTGCGGGACTACACGATGCCAGGCACCAGCCTCGCCAATGTGAAGCAAGGAGAAAACGAGAGTCTAAAGAGCTACATTCACAGGTTCAATATGGAGGCAGTTAATGTAGGGAGCCTGACCCGCCGAGAGCTGAAAATGGCCATCACAGCTGGAGTGTGCCCAGGAAGCAAATTATGGGATAACATGCTCAAGAGGGAGGTCACGGACTTAGATGATTTCTAGGAGCGGGCGCAAAAGTATATTCACATGGAAGATGGTCACGAGAGCCTCAAGGCCGAAAAAGACAAAAATTCATCAAAGCCCTCAATCCGGGAGAACCAAGGCAATGCCAAGAAAAAGAGGGTCTATGAGGGGGCAAGAGATGATCGACCCCGGAAGCATCAGCACTCTGACAAGCGTAGACAAGGCCCCTACACCTATTATACTGACCTCACCCATGCGAGAGAGCATATTTTCGTTACGAACGAAAATCAGGTCCCTTTCGGAAGGCCCCTGCCATTGAAAAAAGATTGGTCTAAAAGATACCCCAGCAAGTATTGCCAGTATCACAAAGATATAGGCCACACAACTGCAGAATGCAACCATTTGAAGGTGGAAATTGAGGAGCTCATCCGCAGGGGGCATTTGGGCAGATATGTGCGCAAGGAGAACCATAGGCCAGAAGAAGGAGCATCCTCGCCGCGGGCGCGAGAAGTAGCCCCAGAAGTGCAAGGAGAGGTCAGGACCATCTTTGGAGGACCAGGATTCGGGGGTGAATCAAGGAAGGGACGAGATAGATATGCTAGGGAGGCCAGGTGAAGTCCACCACCGTGCGTCCTGAGTCTAGAGCAGCGCCCCCCGAAGAGTTTCAAGGGTGAAAATGACTCAATAACTTTCACCGAAGAAGACGCTCGAGGTGTACACTTCCCCCACAATGACCCTCTAGTGTTGACTGTCCAGCTTGCTAACATGAGGGTGCATCAGGTCTTAGTGGATAACGGAAGCTCTGTGGACATCTTGTATCGCTCAGCGCTGGAGAAGATGGGACTAAGCCTTCGTCACCTAATGCCTTGCACTACGTCTTTGTATGGATTTACGGGAGATTTGATACAAGCCCTGGGGGCAATCGAGTTAGCCCTTACTATGGGAGAGCAGCCCAGACAAACCACCATAATGGCAAACTTCATTGTGGTAGATTGCGCCTCAGCCTTCAACGCGGTATTAGGGAGACCTTCCCTAAGAGAATTGAAGGCGATAACTTCTGTATACCATTTAGCTATGAAATTCCCAACTCCCGGGGGAATAACATGCATGAAAGAAGAGCAGAAGGAAGCGAGGGAATGCTATAACACATCCCTCCGCACAGCCACAAAGCCGACAACACCTATGGCGATGGTTGTGCATGAAGGCATGAACCCAAGCGAGTTGGACCCACAAGTCATAGAAGAGCCCAGAGTTGAACCGGTAGAGGAATTGGAGGAAATAACGGTCATGAATGAGCCGTTGAGGAAGTTGAAAGTAGGAAAAAACCTTGCTGATGACATGAAGGAGAAACTAGTAGAGTTCTTAAAAGCCAACCTCGATGTATTCTCTTGGAGTCACGAGGATATGGTAGGGATAGATCCAGCGGTCATGTGCCACCACCTGAACATTGACCCGAAAGCAAGGCCGGTGAGGCAGAAAAGGAGAGCACTAGACCTAGAGAGATATGCGGCCCTGAAAGAGAAGGTTGATAAGCTGAAGGTGAACGGGTTCATTCAAGAGGCATTTTACCCACTATGGGTGTCGAACCCAGTGCTGGTCCCAAAGCCCAACGGAAAATGGGGACTTGTGTGGATTTTACCAGCCTCAACAAGGCCTGCCCTAAGGACAGCTTCCCACTTCCTAGGATAGACCAGTTGGTAGATGCCACAGTGGGACACGAGCTACTTAGCTTCATGGACGCATATTCAGGGTATAACCAAATACCCATGAACCCTGTTGACGAGGAGCACACTTCGTTCATAACGGACAAGGGGTTGTACTGCTACAAAGTGATGCCCTTTGGTTTAAAAAATTCAGGTGCCACTTACCAGAGGTTGGTGAACAAAATGTTCGCAAATCAAATAGGAAGGAACATGGAAGTGTACGTGGACGATATGTTGGTGAAGACAAAAAAAGCGGAAGAGCTCACTAGCAACCTCATGGAGATGTTCAACACCCTTCGCAAGTACAGAATGAAGCTGAACCCACTCAAATGCACCTTCGGAGTTTCGTCAGGAAAATGCCTGGGTTTCATGGTGAATTCCCGAGGTATTGAGGCTAATCCTAAAAAAATCAAGGCCAAGCTGGAAATGAGCCCACCACGGAGCAAAAAAGAGGTGCAGTGCCTGACGGGGAGAGTGCCAGCCCTCAATAGATTCATCTCCAGGTCGACTGACAAATGCCTCCCTTTTTTCAACATCCTAAAAGGGAACAAAAAGTTTGCTTGGGATGACGAATGCCAGGATGCCTTAACCAAGCCGAAGGAGCACCTTGGAAGGCCACCCCTTTTGGCCAAGCCAGAAAAAGGGGAGAAGTTGTACCTGTATCTAGCTGTATCTGAGCATGCCATAAGCGCTGCCTTGGTCAAGGGGGAAAAGAAGCACCAACACCTTGTCTACTATATGAGTAAGCAGTTGGTAGACGCGGAAACCCGGTACCCGGAAATAGAGAAGTTAGCATATGCCCCGGTAGTGGCTTCTTGAAAATTGAGGCCCTATTTTCATGCTCATGCGATTGAGGTGCTCACCAACACCCCCATGCGTCAAGTCTTGCACAAGCTAGAAACTTCAGGAAGATTGTTAAAGTGGTCGATTGAATTGAGTCAGTTCGACATCACTTACACCCCAAGGACCTCCATCAACGGGAAGGTACTTGCAGACTTTATAGTCGAGTTCACATACCGACCCCAAGAGGAGGGGGAAATAGAGGAGAAGGAACCGACACCTGAAGAGGAGAGGCACCCTGAAGAATGGAGCCTCCATGTAGATGGGGCGTCTAATGAAGGGGGAGCCGGTGCTAGCATAGTGATGACGGGACCTGAAGGGCACAAGATGTATTGTGCCTTGAGATTTGGATTCGAGGCTTCCAATAATGAGGCAGAATATGAGGCGCTGTTGGCCGGCCTGCGGCTAGCTAAGGAATTAAAGGTATCCCACTTGCATGTCTTTAGTGACTCATGGCTGGTAGTGTTTCAGGTGAAGGGCGAATACCAAGCTAGAGGTCCAAAAATGGCTGCATACCTCACCAATGTGAAGGAGTATTTGGACCAGTTCAAAAAATACACGATAGAACAGATCCCTAGGGAGCAGAACGCGAACGGAGATGCACTCGCGAAACTCGCCTCCACACGAGACGAAGATACGCTTGAGTCTATACCAGTCGAATATCTCCCCAAGCCAATCATAGACGAAGAGAGGATCAACACGGTCAAGAGCTCTAAGGAGCCATGGTTTGCCCCCATTAGGAGGTACTTGAATGACGGGACCTCACCCTTGGACAAGAAGGAGGCCCGCAGACTGGCTTACAAAGCCGTCCAGTACACCCTAGTAGACGGAATCTTGTATAAGAGAGGCTTCTCTACCCTACTCCTATGGTGCGTTGATAAGGGAGAAACGTCAAATTTTTTACAAGAGATACATGAAGGGGAATGTGGGAACCATGCTGGGGGGTAGTTCACGGCAAAAAAGGCCGTCTGCCAGGGGTATTATTGGCCTACCATGGAGAAGGACGCGAGTGACTTCGTGAGAAAATGTGACAAGTGCCAGAGACATCCGACTTACCCACGACAATCACCAAATGAGCTGGTGAGCATGACCAGCCCGTGGCCCTTTGCTGTGTGGGGGATTGACTTGATAGGGGCACTGCCAACTGGAAGAGGATGAGCTAAGTATGCGGTGGTAGCGGTCGACTATTTCACTAAGTGGGTGGAAGCGGAGCCTTTAGTCAACATAACGGCTAAGCAGATCACCACCTTCGTCAACAAATATATTGTTTGCAGATTCAGAGTACCTTACAAGATCATCTCCGACAATGGAACGCAATTTGAAGGAGGAGTGTTCGAGGACTATTGCAAGGCAAAAGGAATCAGGAGGAGTTTCTTCGCAGTAGTACACCCCCAAGACAATGGGCAAGTAGAGGCCATCAACAAGATCCTATAAAGGAACTTGAAAACTAAGTTGGAAAAGTTGAAAGGGGCCTGGGTCGAAGAACTCCCAAATGTGCTCTGGGCCTATAGGATCGCCCCTCGTTCCACCACTGGGGAAACACCTTTCGCCTTGGCCTATGGCTGCGAGGCTATCCTTCCAGTAGAAATGAAGGTTAACTCCTTCCACATGCAAACATACGATGACCAGGCTAATACCACAACGTTGGTCGAGAACTTGGACCTGCTGGAAGCCAAGAGAGAAAGGGCACAATTAAGGCTGGCCACGTATCAGCAGCGGGTAGCGAGGTATTACAATTCAAGGGTGCGGGAGAGAAAGTTTAGGGTAGGAGACTTAGTATTGAGGAAAGTACTCCCCAACACGCGAGACCTGGGGGTGGGGGTACTGGGAGCGAACTAGGAAGGACCCTACCAAGTTGCTCAGTGCATACCACTAAACACGTATAAGCTGACGCGCATGGACGACATCGTCCTGCCTCGAGCATGGAATGCGGAGTACCTCAAGAAGTACTACCAGTGAGACTTCAACATCCATTGCAAGCAGTATCCATGCTTAGTTTGTTACGTGTTATGTTAGCTCAGTAGACAAGAATCAAGGAGGGTGCCTAGATAACCTCCCAAGAATATGTAAAATTTTTATATATATACATATCATTGTAACCTGCCTACTATGAATTAAACTATTCACATCTTCGCATGCTATTTTTCTCCTTTATGTGAGCATCAACCAAAGTTCCTGCCGAAATAAACTTCACCAGACACTTGAGGGGGAATAGTGGCCCGTGAAGGCAAAGCATACAGCAAACATGAGGACCCTAAAAAGGACCCTCTATTAGGAGGATCCTAAAAAGGACCCTCTAACAGGAGGATCCTAAAAAGGACCCTCTATCAGGAGGATCCTAAAAAGGACCCTCTAACGGGAGGATCCTAAAAAGGACCCTCTAACGGGAGGATCCTAAAAAGGACTCATCGTATCAGGAGGATCCCAAAAAGGACCCTTTATCAGGAGGATCCTAAAAAGGACCCTCTAACAGGAGGATCCTAAAAAGGACTCATCATATCAGGAAGATCCTAAAAAGGACCCTCTATTAGGAGGATCCTAAAAAGGACCCTCTAGCAGGGGGAACCCAAAAGGACCCCTTGTATCAGGGCCTTAAACGAATTCTTTAAAAAAAATGCATGGTGAACCCTAACAAATAGGGAGGAGACCTTGAAAGGCATCTCCTGAAGTTCACAAGGATTAGCTACCCTTATGAACATCAAGGAGGCCAAAAGGTCCAATAAGCCTAGAGCGGCCACCAAGCCCTCTAGCCAAAAAGGGTCCTAAAAGAGGCCCTTGCAAATATAGTACTATGAATAATGACGAGAAGGACGCTTCTCGCAAAAAACAATAAGCGCGCTCAAAAATATATAAAAGGATAGCTAGAACCTAAGTGGTCAATATATCCTTATAAAAATAATCAAGAGGCACCAAAAAATGACCCATTGAACCCTTTCACATGGGCTCCAAAGGACCTCTAGCCTAATAAATAAAAGAGGAAGAACCTACCAAACCCCATCATACGGGCTCAAAAAGACCTCAAACACAGAGGAATAAGAGATGAATAACCACATATATATATATATATTAAAAAAGAGTCTTGGTAACATGGCAAGATTTAAAAAAAAAATTATTACAAGCACAACAAGGCTCAGATGAGCATACACCCACAGCGGGCTAACTGACAGAAATTATGATATGACGACCTCAAGGCCTCCTGCCACGGGCGTTCCACCCAGCTGCCCGGGCAACAGCGTGCTCGCCAAAGGAAGAAAAATCAAAGTTTGGATCCTGCCTCCATACACCATAAAGGGCACGCTCTATGGACCTATACTCAATAACTTCCCTGTCCGCCTCTAAGGAAGCGACCCTCTCCTGCGACGCAACTACAACAACCTTAGTACCCTCAAGTTCGGCCTCTAAGGAAGCAACCCTCTCCTGCGACGCAGCCACGGTAGCCTTGGCACCCTGGAGTTCGGCCTCTCGGCTGGTGACCCTTTCCTGCAACATCGTGGTCCGGGCAACTGTCATCTTCTTCCTTTTTGATGAGGCAGAAATTTTCGCCAAGGCATTTTCTAGCCTAAACCTGGTCTCGGCAAGCTCCCTTTCGAGCTCCTGGACTCGAGCCGCAAGACGGTCCCTCTCGGTATTTGACGCGGAAAGGTTGTGAGCTGAGTCGGCAAACGTTGAGCCACGGTATAGGCCTGCACAAGAAAGATAACAACAACAATGATAAGTAACAAAAAAAAAGGGAATAAAAAAAAAAGGCCGACACAAGATGCATGAACTCACCCAAGAAGAAGTGCGCGAAAGAGTCTCCCCAAGATCCGACATGGCGAAACTCCCAAGACCACTCCAATCAGCTTCGAGGAGGTCTGAGGCGATCTGGACATACCGCTGCCCGTAAGAGGCCGCCTTTCGATCCACCCAGAGCGCCCCTTCCAAGCCAAGGGTACCTGGCTGGGTAAGGACAGACGACCCGCTCATCGAAACAGGAGGGGGCGCAGGAAAATTGGAAAAATGAGCCCCGGGTAGATCAGGAAGGGGTGCAGGAAGATCGGGAAAGTAAGCCCCCGATGGATCGGGGTCGAGGGGAGCCTGAGGAAAAGCGTCAAAGTCCATGGGGTCGGGGCAAACAAAATGCCCTGGCATGGCCTGTTGACCTTGGGTTTGGGAAGCCATGTTAGGGTCGAAAGGGACAAAGGGAGGACATCCCCTGGGGGACGAGGATAGTTGGTAAGGTTGCTCGTGTCCAAGGGAGACTCCCTCCGGCACACCCTCAGCCTCACCTTCACCCGAACGAGGCTCAGCTGAGGTAGCCTTCATCTTCTTTGACCCAGGAATAGTCCATAGCAACCTGGGATATGAAATCGGGGACAACTTGTGAAGGTTAAGATTTTCCACAGTGAATAGGTATGCATCCTTTCTCACGACGGGGTTAGCACTGATAAGATCGTTCACGGCGTTCGCCTCCGACCCAACAACTATAGGTATGGCGAACTGCTCTGCACGATCCACACCATTGTCGACATAAACATAAGTTATAAAACAATAAGTTTCAACAAAAAAAAAAGAGAAGAAAAGGTGGCTCGAGGTTCTTATTGGGAGCAGAACAGAAGTGCTCCAGGACCCCGGGTTGGACACTGCGCCGTCTATCAAAGGGACTTCATTATTGGCTTTTTGCAGGAAATAATAGCCCTTGGATTTGGGAGAGGGCATGAGATTGTACAGGAAGTGCACCTCTTGGGCCGTAGGAGCACGTTTGACAAGTTCCATAAACACGATAAATAGGCAGCTCAAGGTCAGCCAACTGTTGGGTGCCAGCTGAAGTGGAGCGAGGTCAAAATAGTTGAGAACTGCAACGAAGAATAGGTGTAATGGGATGGTACCACCCACCTTCAGGATATGCTCGCTAAGGGCCACGAAGCCAAAATTAGGGTAGTCAGCCCGACACTTGTCCGAAGGGGTGTATAATGCGTACTCCGGGGGAACACGGTAGTGCTCTACAATTTCCATCAATTTATTTTCAGACACGTGGGACACTAGGGTAGATGCCAATAGGGGGCATCATCCTGGTCATTAACGGACACCTGTCGTCGTCCTCTCTTCGACATATCTGCAAAACCAAAAGAAAAAGGGTGAGGAGGAGACAGAACACTTAACCCTCCATTTTCTCTTCCTAGAAAGAGTCTTCCACCAGGGCACCGGCTGCGGAAGCGCTAAGCTAGGGAAGATCAAAAATAAGGGCTGAAGAGAAGCAGGAGCGGCCCCATGACAGTCATCAGGCAAGGTTGGGCTAGAAGGCTCAGGCGGAAGATGTCCCTCCATAAACTCCAACTCCCCCTGCAAATCTAAAAGGGTCAACCTAAGGCTCGCTACATGGTCACTAAGGTCAGGAGGGAAAGGTGCTATGTCTCCTCTCAACACCGAGTCAATGTCGCTCTCTACCACCCAAATTTTACACCTAAGTTCAGTCATGTGCTCAAGATGATGAATACGAGCTTGCCTTAAGGTGTCATGGTCATGGTAAGGATTTTCCTCAGGGGACTCTGAGTTTGAAGACAAGTCAACAAACTCAACCCCCAGAGGAATGCCGAACGAACCTTCACTTCCCATGAGACCTCGTCCCGAAAGCAAAAAGGGTTCACGTATAAATGAGAGGATTGCTACAAAACATAAAGGAATGGGCTCAAAACCTCTAGGCACAAACGCTCTAAATGACCCACTACGGGGTTTGAATAAAAAGGCATGCATCAAGGCTAACTCACGACGAGCTCAGGCCAAAGTACCCCATCCCGAGTGGTGCTAATGTGGACCTAATAAACATAAGGGAGAAAGAAAGTATACCTCAAGCAAATAAAATGGGGCGTTGACATGGTCAAAAAAAGGTCGAGGGCCAAAAGCGCTGTCACTGTCAAATAGAGGCAAGTGGTCGAAAGTACGCTTCTGCAAAAATAAACAGAAAAGATGTGTTAGCCTTCAAATATATGAAGGGATATAAACATACCAAAAATTAGCTCAAATATATAAAAAAAGGAGGAAACTATAGCAAAAGTGAGGTTGTGGGGGATTGAACCCCATTCCTCTTGAAAGGAGCAAGAATCTAAATGCCACTAAGCTAAGGAGATGAAGTGTAAATAATAGGCTTGGCATGAGGGCCTATTTATAAGAATCAAAGAGAAGAGTCTACTAGAGCACCTAAAGGTACTCTCATAGACTGGGGGGCAAGTGTGGATGCTCAAAACTCCACACATGTGAAAGACCCAAAGTACATGCTTAGGCCCAAGACCTTCTGAATGCATGATTGAGTCGTGATGACCCTCGAGCCATCGTTGCCTCACGCCTCCCCTGGCCCTCGGCAGATGGCCTCACGAGACGCGCCACTGGCCCTCGACAGATGGCCTCGCGAGCCCACAGCGCATCGCGCCCCTGGCTCGGTAGACGGCCTTGCAAGCCCCCAGTGCCCCTGGCCCTCGGCAGATGGCCTCGCCAGCGCCTCGTGCCCCTAGCATTCGGAAGACGGCCTCGCGCCCTTGGCCTTCGGCAGATGGCCTCACGAGCACCCTTGCCTCGTGCCCCTGGCCCTCGGCAGACGGCCTCGTGAGCCCCGAGTGCCTCGCGCCCCTGGCCCTCGGCAGACGGCCTCGTGCCCCTGGCCCTCGGTAGGCGGCCTCGCAAGCCCCTAGTGCCTCTTGCCCCTGGCCCTCGGCAGATGGCCTTGCGAGCCCCCTTGTGAGCCCCCAGCGCCTCGCGCCCCTGACCCTCGGCAGATGGCCTCGCGAGCCCCCAGAGCCTCGCGCCCCTGGCCCTCGGTAGACAGCCTCGCGCCCCTGGCCCTCGGTAGACAGCCTCGCGCCCCTGGCCCTCGGTAGACAGCCTCGCGAGCCCCCGGCGCCTCGCGCCCCTGGCCCTCGGTAGACGGCCTCGCGAGGCCCCAGCGCCTCGCGCCCCTGGCCCTCGGCAGACAACCTCGCGAGCCCCCAGCGCCTTGCGCCCTTGGCCCTCGGTAGATGGCCTCGCGAGCCCCCAGCGCCTCGCGCCCCTGGCCCTCGGCAGGTAGCCTCGCGGGCCCCCAGCGCCTCACGCTCCTGGCCCGCTCAACAGCGTGCCAATGGCCGCGTGCCCCATGCACCAGCGCACCAATGCTGCGTGCGCAGCCCATGGTCTCACGAAGCGCTCCTAGCTGCACCACAGCCTTGCGAGGCATCACGCCTTCATGCCAGGAACCTCGTGCCGCTAGCCGCCAACCGCACCAAACGACTTTGCGACTCCGCCTCGCGCGCGGTCCTTCCATCCGTGCCTTGTGGGAGTATATCTCCCATGATAACCCATACAAACTCCAATACCTAAAGGGTAAGAAAGCAGGATACATAATAAGTACAAGTAAACCCACGAGTGATACAAAAGAGATCATACATATATTAAGGATGTATGGGTTGTACGACCAGGAGGAGCACAGGGGCGTGATTCTGGGGCCCGTACTAGACAGGTATTGGTGGTACAAGTTAGTACCAATGGCAAAAGCACCACCTGTACGTCGTCGACCATGTGTCAGGGTCGACACCACAGCCACCTGCACCACTACATCTGATGCCACTTCTCCTGACACTCTTACTGGGCGAGTAGTGGAGGCATAATCAAGTACTAAAGTGGAGGTGCTCCCACCAACCCTGATCATGTACTGGAGTTGGCACCACTACACCTGATACCACTCTCCTGACACCGCACTTGCGTACCATCTGGTCCATTGGACCATAATGTATCAGGGGCCAATAAAGCCCACTATAAAAGGAATTCCACTTCCACTTGGAAGGGGGTTGGAAAAAACAATGTAGCACTACACCATAAGAAATACAAATTCAGTTCACCATTTTTCTTCTGCAAGTGTTCTTCGAGTTTCCAATTAGATCTTTAAAGTTTTTCTTTTGATAATCTCTACATTTCTATTTTTCTAACTTAACTTGGTTGACGAGTTCTCACCGTCAACAAAGATGAACTCATATGTCATTGACACATCCTCAATGCTCTCTTTGATCTCCTCTATGATCTCTACACAAACACTACATCAACAAAGGAAATTTGGGAGGTACTTGAGAAGAAATAAAAAGCTAAAGAAGAAGTACTAAGAAATTCCTCATAACTCAAGACATGGAATTTAAATTTTTTTGATAAAACACCCTACTTCCTCAAGTGTATGAATTACAATTAATTGTGAACGAGTTTTCTACTCTAAAGATAACCTTGTCGGAGTCCTTTATAGTGGGTGATAAAATAGACGATTTGCCTCCATCTTGGATGAGCTATAGGAATGAGAAACTCCATATGGATGAATGAATGGAAATTCAAGGATTCCAAAGGCCCTTGTTTTGTTCGTAGCAATAGTGGTCACTTGGCTAGGGAATGCAAATGCCAAAAATCTACCAATTTTGGATCGAAAGTCAACAAAACCTAAGAGGAGTTGGTTGCAACCTTGAGCAAGGTGAATTCCATCCAAGGCTAAGTGCAAGGATGGTGGTATGACAGTTGTGCCACCATTCATGTAACTTATGATAGAGGTGTCTTCAAAACATTTGAAGAGACCAAAGATGGCCATGAAATCAAAATGGGGAATGAGCATAGATCTAAGGTGATGGGCAAAGTCAATGTGGATATCTTCTTCCAGTATGGAAATAAAGTTCTTCTTAAAAATATTTTTTATGTTCCAAATATAAGTAGAAATCTTGTGAGCAGAAACTTGTTGAGAAAATGGGGCATCAAAGCAGTGTTTAAGTCTGGGACGTTCATTTTCTCCAAGGGATACTACTTTATGGGAAAGGGGTATGCGTTGTGATGGTATGATTAAATTGTTTACTCAATACACTAAATTTGACAATAATAATGATACCTCTTCATGTTATATGCTTGGCGTAAATTCTATTACTTTCATAATAGACTTGCTTAATTAGGTTATAGTACAATTAAAAGAGTTATTAAATGTTGCATAATTATAAGTGATATTATTGAGGATGATAAATGTGAATTATGTGTTAAATATAAAATGGTAAAGAAACCTTATCCTAGTGTTGAAAGACAAACTATCTTGTTAGATTTGATACATAGTGACTTATGTTAATTAAATGGAATGATAACTAGAGGTGGGCATAGATACTTTATTACTTTGATTGATGATTATTCTAGGTTCACATATGTTTACTTTCTTAAGAATAAGGATGAAGACTTTAGTATATTTAAAATCTATACAAGCTTATATTGAAAATAAATTGGAAAAGAAAATCAAAGTAATAAGAAGTGATAGGGGCGACGAATACTTTTCCATTGAATTCAATTTTTTTTTTTTGTGAAATGCATGGTATAATTCATGAATGTACAACCCCTTACACACCCCAATAAAATGGTATACTGGAGATAAATAATAGAAGATTTGTATAAATGAAACGTTATGCTTTTGCATGCAAATTTGAGTTTTGTTGTAACAACGCCCTATTCTTCTCTTTGCAAAAACGTCACTCAGCTCATATCTATTAGAAAAATACAATGTTTAAGAAAAGTTCAATTTGGACCCAATAGTTTAAATTAAAAATATAGTGTCTTTATGCAATCTTGTAAATAAAATATAAAGTCCCACTGTAGCATAATAAAAACATAAACTATAACATAAAAGTTCATAAACATTCTTGGCGTTTATCTAGATCGTTTTATCACTCATGGACTCCCCATGATATACATGCTTATACTTTGGAACCCCCCACATCACAGTGCAAGCCATGAAGAAATCCTATTGCCTACCTGAAAGGGAGAAAGTAAAAGGGTGAGCTAAAAGCCCAGTAGGGAAGTACAAATAAAATACAACAATTACAAGAAAAACATGTTACTTTCTACTTCATAATGTATGCTCATAACTTATCATATCAGATCATAATCATATCATAACCATGCACTTTATCTGAATATATCATCATAACAAATAAAGCAAGCAAGTTCTAGGAGGCAACCGGTAAAGCATAAACCAAGAAATCCTCTTCTATAAGGTAAACAGGAACTCTGGTCCTCGAATAAGCTTGACGTGTCCACCCTAGGAGTTACGTCACATCCTTATTAATTACTTTGTTTTGTTGTGTTTAGTACACTAACAACCTACTTCTTTTCATACAACATATAAGCACAAATACAAGCAACTCATCTCATAACTTAATAACTCATTAATCTCATAACGTAATAGGTCATCCATTTCATAGCATAATAGCTTATACTTTTCATAACATAATAGCTTATACATTTCATCACATAATTTATAGAAATTCTAGCTAACTTCCTTACCTCAAGTCCAAGAAAAAGGAAAATAAATAGTAGTGTGCCTCACAACGGGCCTAGAATCACAACCAAACATTTGTCTCAACATCAATTAAGACTATCCATGCCCAACAAACATACCCCGCGTGTGCCTGGGCCATGCATACGTGTCACATGTTTCATCACAAACTCATACATAAAATCATAGAAGGATAATTCTCAAACTTACTATCATAATATTAACGAGTGCCAAACAATTATCGTTCCCTCAATTAAAAGACGTATGTTGAACATAATACTAAATTTGCTTGCAACATGCGTACGTGGGCAAATCTTAAAAACGTGTGTAGTGGTTGGTAGATTTTAGTCCATTTAATTCTTAGATATCGCGTAAGATTTTATAAAATAGAAATATTTTACCAACTGGATTTATACCGCAAGACTATACTAAAATCGTACTCCGAATATAACTAAAAGAATTATTTCATTTTAGTTTCCATTTACCAAGTATTAATCTCATTTACCAATTTAAAGTAAAATAAGATAAAATAAAAATTATAGTAACCCTTTTTCTATTTCTTTTCTCACAAAAATAATTACATTATCCAAAGTTTATTATTAGTAAATAATTTGACATAAAACAATCTTTGGTACTCACCCCCTTTACCAAATGGTTAAATAAAAATTACCCATTTAACTTTGTTAAAAAAAAAAAAATCTCAATGTTACCATATTTTTATAAATATCATAATTTTAATTTCATTGAAAAAGTTTCTTAATTCCATTATTTTACTCAAATAAAAATACTTAGTCTCATATAAACTGTACTATTTTAATTAAAATATTCCATAATTTAAAGTAGGTAAAATCACATTTTTTTCATGCAAAAAGTCTAAGGCTAAATTTATTTGAGCATAAGCTTTACATATTTTATTTAAAATGTATTTTCTTCCAATAAATTAAAAATTCCAACAAGCATTTTATTTGTTTAAAATTACATAATTGGAAAAAAACATATTCTCCTTCACAAATTATATAAAAAAATTGCATGTGTTTAAATAAATAAAAAAAACCCCATTAAAACGTCTTTTGTTTATATAGGTTCTAAAATATAATTTTGAGGCATAGCTTGTACATTTTCAAAATCATTGATTAATTATCACAATAAAGATTAGAAAATACAGCAAGCAATATTTATTTAAAATACACCTTTAATCATGTGAAAATCATCATCTAGCATGTTTCTACAATTCATGCATTCCAAGAAACAATTCTAATCATACATCAAGAATCTAACCTTTTACATACAAAACCAAATTAACATTTTTAAAGAAAAATATACCTATTTCAAATCTTAAACAACCTAGCATATTTCTAAGATCAGAAGTGACAACAAGATAAAAAAAATTAAAACACATTAAAGAATAATAAGGCCCTAGGCCGAAACCATCATGCTCAAACAACAATTTCAAACTAAATCCCTAGCATGTGTCTATCATCAACATTGCATACTCATAAATAAATCCTTAAAATCAAAATACCAATGACATTATAGACATAAGATCTCCACATAAATTCCATCAAACTCATAATCTCCCACATATTCTCATAGTTCTTATTAACAAAAACAACATACTCTTCTTGTAAAATAACCACCACCATTCAAATATACATTTTCAAGAATCCAAAGTTCAAACAAGAACCCAAAAACATAACAACATCAAAATAGCCAAGCATTAAGATCCCAATCATGCCTTGACAAACATAAACCAAAAACATGTATAATCATCAAAGCAACATTAGGCTAGAGATTTCCATTTCCTCTTGATTTTGCCTTAAGAACACAAAGACCAAAAGACAACCTTGGCACCTACATTTTCGAACACCACATAGATAAAGAAGAAAAATAAAATACTTCTTAGAATCAATAAGATGAGGGAAAAAAGTTAGATGATTCAAACCACTTAAGGTAAAGAACATGAACCTAGATTTGGAATTCCCATCCTCTTTTCTTCTTTCTTCCTTCTCCTCCACGATTTCTCTCCCTTTTTTTTCTCTATTTCTTTCTTTCTCCCTTTCTCTCTCTAACTCACGAGCTCTCTCTCTCTCTCTTTCCCTTCTCTCAATGGTGCAGTCGGCCAACACTTAGAGCTTTCAAGCTCTCCTATCTTTTCTATATAAGGCCCTAATGACCAAAACCCTATGCTAATGGGAAATGGAAGATACCCAAATTTCATTTTCCTTAATCCTTGCCTAGAAATATCATTTGAATATAGTGTTAGTTAACTAACCCAAAAATGGAAACCACTCACTCTCAGTCTCTTACCTTGAACGACACCCTCTCTCCCTCTCCTTCTCTCTCACACATGGCCAAGTGAGGCCATCTCACTCACTCATTCTATTAACCCACATTTACCCAAAAATGACTCAAGAAAATCAATAAAAATCCTACCCTCACCATTTACTATTCGACTTATTTTTCTCTTTATTTCTCTAATATATAAAATATTTCAAAAAGAGGAAAAGGGAAAGTTGCACTCTCCAAATCTTGCCCATTCAAACTACACACCCACTCTTCTTTTCTAATACATTCTATACATGTGTGAACACAAATATTCTAGAATTTCTTTTTCCTTTAATATTTTAATTCTTTCAAATAATAAAATATTTCATTTAAAAAGGAAATCACCCAATGCATGGGAAAACCAATGCATGCTCACCATGCATACATGCACATGCACACACACAAGTGCCAGGGTGCATTTCTACTAACTATGCACCTTGGTGCACACATCCAAATCTCAAGAACTCACATTTATCAATTAATTAAATAAATCTATTACAAAATAAAATCACATGTTTCTACCAAATAATTTAAATACAATTAACACTTAACAATAATAAATTCAAAAAAGCACACAATTTAAATAAATAATAATACAATTGGTGCGCTGCATTTCACCATATGTGGTATGGAATGGAAAGAGGCGCAAACTAGGCTATGTCAAAGTGTCGATGTAACGCCCTACTAATCCAGGGCTGTTACACCATGTGTTAAAAATAGTGCTTAATTCGTTAAGCAAGTCATTTGGACTTAAAAGTGTAGTTAAGGTTAAAAGATAGTTTAGGTATTAAGAGTTTTGGTCAATAAGTTGAACTTTTCATTAAAAGGGTTAAATAATTACAAGGGATTCCAAGAGTTTCTAAATAAAATACAATTTTATCATAATTACAGACTTAGCTGACCTAAGCGGAAAATTTCAATAAATGAGCATGTGCACGTCGCCCCTATAACTCTCCAACTCATGGCTGGTCCAGCCTTTGCCCTTACCTACACCACGAAGCACTCGTGAGCTAAGGCTCAGCAAGAAAACCCAAACAAATCATACAGATATCTAGATGAATGTTAACATGTATTGCATACTCTATAACCACAACTGGTTCACATAGATTTTTCAAACAGTATATGTCTCATGCCAAGTGGATAGATATCACACCCCCACGATGGTCCCGCCTCTACGGCGGATATCACATCCTTGTAATGGCCCTGTCACTATGGCATACATTATGCATGTAGTGCTGATAACGGCCTCACGATCGAGCGATCAGTACAACTGTTATAACAACATAGATTCATACAAATCATACATTTAACTTTAAACATATTTATGATACGGTCATCCCCATGCCCTATAATTAGGGCACATGCCCTACACTCGGTGCAAGTGTTAGTTTTCTTACCTCAAACTTTGAGCGATAAGGTAAAGCGATAACAAGCACGATCCTTTCCTCCCGAGCATTGTGGTACCCCTAGTCACAACATATTAAGGAATATCCATCAAGAAATAAACTGATAAAAGGGTTCAAAGACCATACCTTAGCCTTCGGGACTTCAGATCCAGTTAATCAGGTGGTGGAATCGCTCTTGAGCCCTCTGCTCTAAATTCCCAAAGCCCAAAGCCGAGATACCCTAAAGTCACTTTAGTGCCGCGGCCCGCTGGCAGCGCCATGACCCCACAATGGACCAAGAGGGGCCCTAATAGAAACATGCATTTTGAGCCGTGGCGCCCCATCAAAGGGCAGCGGCGGCCAACTAGATAGAGAGCCCCACGCCCAAAAATCCCTGTACACGGGCCACGCCGCAACCCGCCAAGTGTCTTTCTGCTAAGTCAGTTTGAGGTACCTCTTGTCTTGCTGAGTTCATGTAGGACGCGATGCCCCAAGAACAACGCCGTGGCGTGACCTCGTGAACACAGAACTTTTGCAATTCTCAAAATTACAAATCGACCCAAACTCATCCCAAACACAATTTTGACCACTTACGAGCCTAAACTCGATCACATATCAGTAATACGACCCCTCATCACCTTAAAAACTATATTAAAATACTTTAAAACCTAAAAAAACCCCAAAATCCATAAATTGACCAAACACCTTAAGAATACCTAAAGAGAATTAAAAGACAGCTTCTTTCCTCTTAGAATTCTAATCAACAACTAATTGAAGAAAGTCTTAGTGGCTGTACTCCCTTTTTGAACTATTGAATCCCTTAGCAAGTTTCTTCCTCAAATTCCAAATAGAAGTTTCTTCCTCAACTAAGTGTTAGCTTCCTAAGGGAAAAAGACTCAATTGCCCCTGCCTATTATATGCCCCACTAAATTCCACTAAGGGCAAAAAGGTCATTTGACACCAATTCCCACTAAGCTCAAATTACACTTAAAATCCCAATTAAATCCACTAATCCTCAATATATTAATATTTTTCTCCCGTTATAACTCATACTCCTATAATTTATGGTAATTCCCCAATTTACCAAAATACCATAGGCTCACCCCGAGCCAGGTATTAATTCCCATTGTGACTTTTCCGACAAATGGCTCACTAGGATCACCTCGTGCCAAATATCTCAAATATATTCACATGATAATGTGGTCCCACTCATAAAATATATAATTACAAATATACCCTCAGCAGGACAAAATTACAAAAATGATATTTTTAGCACAAACGGGCATATAAGCACATTAATACACTTATACATGCATAATCGGTCATATCATAATATAACTAATATAGTTCACTTATATAATCACAATTAAATCATATTAACACATAAACATCTAATTATGCTCTCCGGGCATAGTAATCAAGGCACTAAGCCTTTTTAGCAAATTCGGGACGTTACAACTATCCCCTCATTATAGAAATTTCGTCCTCAAAATTTACCTGAACAGCTCAGGATATTGATCCCGCATGTCTGAATCTAGTTCCCAGGTCGCCTCCTTGATCTTACTGTTCCTCCATAACACTTCAACCAATGGTACAGTCTTGTTCCTCAAGACTTTATCCTTTCTATCTAGGATCTGTACTGGACGCTCCTCATAGGACAAGTCTGTCTGTGTCTCCAGATCCTCATAACTCAATACATGAGTTGCATCAGGTACATACTTCTGGAGCATCGATATATGAAACATATTGTGAACTCCTGACAATGTCAGAGGAAAAGCCAACCTGTAGGCAACCTGACCAATTCCATCTAGGATCTCAAAAGTCCTACAAATCTAGGGCTCAAATTGCCCTTCCTCCCAAACATTTTCACCCTTTTCAGCGGGGAAACTCTAAGGAAGGCATAGTCTCCCACTTGGAACTCCACGTCTCTACACTTCGAATCTGAATAACTTTTCTCTCTACTCTGTGACGTGAGCATTTGAGCTTTAATCTTTTCAATGGCCTCATTGGTCTTCTGAACTGCCTCAGAATCAAAATATTTCCTCTCACCAATTTAATCCCAATGAATGGGTGATCTACACTTCTTACCACACAACATCTCATATGGAGCCACTCCAATGGTCACTTGTAGGAAAACTCTACCAGAGGCAAGTATTTACTCTAGGGCCCTTCAAAGTCCAAAACACATGCCTGAAGCATGTCTTCACATAGTTGGGCATTTGTTCCAAAGTTTCCACCAATGTTATGTTGATGTGGAGTTGCTTCAAAAAATCTAGAAATCTCCAGAATTTCCCATCTTGTTGCTGCATTTGAAATCGTTGGGGAAATGCTGGAGGTGGCTTGCTATTTAGCTTCTCTGATGCATTTTGCCGAGGAATGGCTGCAAAATTTACTTCAGGATCAGTATTTGACATATTATAAATTCCAACTCTTTCTCCTTTGTCCACACAATTTTGGATTGAACTGGGCTCATTTTTGCTCTTTGATTTTTCTTCATCCAATTCAAGATTTTTGCCACTCCTTAAAGTGATCACCTTGCATTGCTTTTTTCCATCTCTCCTTGGAGTTTCGGAATCACTAGAACATGCACCTCGTAATCTATTTCTCAATTTATTAGCTAGCTGCCCCATTTGAATCTCAAGGTTCCTCAAAGATGCTTCTTGACTTTGTATCACTGCATCATTCTTGGCCATATACTCTTTCATCAAATTCTCCAAAGAGCTTGTTTGAGAAGCTTGTGGGGGAGGAGGTTGCGCTCTTGGTTATTGTTGAGAAAACCCCAGTGGATAGTTAGGCTTATTTGGCATGGCTACACCACTTGAACTAGCCCCTTGATCTCCCCAAGAAAAGTTTGGATGTTGCCTTCAACCCGAATGGTAAGAGTTGGAATATGGATTGTTTCGGTTGTCATTTTGATTCCCCTCGTAACATAACAAAGTGGGATTAAAAGGAAATCTATCGAATGTGTGCCCATCTCCATAATAAATAAAAGACACATCCGCTACTTGGGCCATAGGAGATAGTTGTAAGTTACCCCCCGTACTCACTCTCCTTAGGAGGTTTATCATAGATGAAACTTGAGCGGTCAAAGCTGTCAAAGAATCTACCTCATGAATACCCTTTACCTTTCTTCTCATTGGAAATCCACTCCAAAATTTCACATGCTTCATTATAGGACTTAGTGAGAATAGCCCCATTTGCTGAAGCATCCAAAACCATGCGAGTGGAAGCATTACGACTATTGTAAAAAGTCTTCATTTGAATGCAATGCAGAATACCATGATGTGGGCACTTCCTCAATAACTCTTTAAACTTCTCGCAAGCGTCACACACCGACTCATCCTCCAAATATTACAATGAAATAATCTCATTTCAAATCTTAGCATTTTTTGTTGGAGGAAAATACTTCATCAAAAAGTTCTCAGCGAGCTCATTCCAAGTAATAACTGGGTCGGAAGGAATTGTATTGAGCCAAGCTCTAGCTCTATCCCTTAGAGAAAAAGGAAACAATTTCAACCTCAAGGCCTCTTCAGTAACGCCTTGCCACTTGAAGGAATCACTCACCTCAAAAAATGAACGAAGATAGAGATAAGGATCCTCTGTAGGCAGCCCACTAAATTGACCCACTGTCTGCAACATTTGGAACATCATAGGCTTAAACTCAAACTGAGATGCTTGAATTTCATGCCTAACAATGCCAGGATTCAACTCATTAAATATTGGGGCAGCGTACTCCCTTATGGACCTCTCTCTATCATCGGCCATAACAATTGCAATAGCGGCGTTCAAAGCATTGACTGCATCATTGACGACTACAACAACCGCATTAAGCATGGGTTGAGCTCTAATCTCCTCAACCCCTTCACCTTCTTGATCCGTTGCAAGGTGAAGTTGAGCCCGTTGTTCCCTTAGTCTTCTTCTAAATGTGCGCTCATTCTAAGAGTCAGTAGGGGCTAGCTCAAAGTCTTGATGCTTGTTCATGCAACATAATGAATCTAGCAAAGCACAAGATCAAGCAAACAAGATTAGTGCAAAATAAGAAAATCAAATTGCAAAGTAATTAATAATACACAAAATTCTAATTTCAATACGCCGCAACGACGCCAAAAACTTGTTGTGATAAAATTTGATCAATTATGGGCAAGTGTACATAGTAACAAAACAAGTAATAAAGTGATAAATATTCGAGATTGTCTCCACATGGGATGCAAATTAAAACTAAGTGCACAAATCAATTACTAAACAATTGCAAAAGTAACCAATTTAATTTGTTTTGATATGTGTAAACTAACACTACTTGAGATCAATTAAAAAAATGCTTAAAAATAAACTGCTATGCCAATCTAAAAATGAGATGAATTCAATTGGTTCAAATGGGCTTGAATTCTTAAATCCCTCTATGTCAAATGACCTGTATGTTTTGCTACAATAATATCTCAGCAAAATTCTCAAAGTTAACAAGAATTAAAAATATGCTCATAGAGCTTTGCCAAATCCTATGATATTAATTCTTTCACATAATTAAAGATATTCCTATGCTAATCAAGTTTATGAATTCAGATTTAAGCACTAATTCACAATTGTTAGACAAAGAAAATAATACATTCCTATGATATTCATAAAACATAACCTGACAAGATTATCTACTTGTGTCATTCAAATTCATCCATTATATTCAAACTTCCCATCATAAATATAATTAATCATCTTTCCATTGGTGGCAAATCAATAACAAGAACTCAATAATAAACACATTTGAATGAACAAGGGGTATTTTTGCTAAAATTAAGTGCTAGAAATTAAAAACTAAGACATAGTTCATTAATAATCCAAGCCTCAAAATATCTAGTTCGTGGATAAATCAAGCAACACAAATTCACAACTAAATATGTCCATGAGTAATCAAACAAAAATTCTAGGAGAAATTAGGAAAGAAATAACAAGCAAAGGAGAAGAAATAGCCCAAAATGGTGATAGAATGAATATTCTCTTCTTCTCCTTTTCTTCTTTCCTCTATTTCCTTCTTTGTATTGTTGAAGTCTCCTTGTACTTGGTGGTTCTATCTCTAAAAGATGGCTAGATTAGGTAATGGAGGCTATCCCTTCATTTCTATTTCAGCTAGGGTACAAAAACTCTTTCACCAAAAAAAATTCAAAAATGCCCTTCAAAACTCTCCACTTGATACTCCCCAAATATTCTAGAAATTACTCCAAAATTCAATCCATTTTCTCTTATTTTTTTGCCACCTCATCACTCATTTCCAGCTCAATTAATGGTGCCACATATCTCACCTTTATATGCGGAATTTCCCTATTTGTATCATGCTGAAAATGCTCCAGCAAAATCTGACATTTTAGCACAAATTAAACAACTAAAAGCCATTTCACTTTTCATTGTTTTCTTTGGACAATTCATGCAGAAACTCCTTATGTAACATCCTGGATAGCTAAGACTGCTACACTGTGTACTTATAAAGGTGCAGGACTTGCTAATCAAGTCATTTAATTAAAAACGTATCACTACCATGAATGTGCTAGGGTTAAAAAGGGTTTTGGTCTCAAAAGATACACTTTATATAATTAAACAGTTTTACACATGGGATCCCAAAAAGAAGCAGTGTTTAAAAGTTTGTTTACAGAATCTCCAAAACACAGACAATCATCAGCCATTCTAAGGCAAAACAGACATTTCTGGTTCCCCTGTTCCTGCTTTCCCCTCAACCGTGGCGGCTGAGCAGCTGGTCATGTACATTCAGCTCACAGAGCTCTCCAAGTCAGAGCTGATCAAGTTTACCCTTGCCTTTACCTGCACCACGTAGCACCCGTGAGCCAAGGCCCAGCAAGAAAACATAATATGCATCACAAACAACAATAACAAATAATTAATCCTTTAAGCATGGTCAAACACTTAACACTCATATTAACCACATAGCATGTAATCAGAATCAAAGCTGCAACCAAGCATAAATAACAATAAAGTTACATGATTAATAGGGCCGACAACTTAGGCCGCTCCCTCTGTTTACCCCACTGACTCCGGCCCGCTTCAACCGAGCTCAATGCATAATAAGCTGTCCTCGGCTACTAGTGGCCGAGCCGCGCCCTGTGCGCTAGTGTAATCTTGGCACTCTTAGGCTGTTGATTTACTGTTTACATGGCATAATACCATCCTTTCAAAGCATAATATTAGGGAACCCATAGTCCCATTATAATTACACAACTGGGTGCAGTTTTCTTACCATTAATTTCCACGTTCACTGTCTACAAGCGATGTCTCTTGAGCACGATCCGCTTCCCAAGCCCTAGCTTATCATCTAGTCATAACCAAGGTAATGGATTCCATTAATATTCAAATAAAGGTTTCCGGGTACAATTCTAGCTTCCGGGACATCGAATTCCACCAAACACAGTGGTGGAATCGATCTCGAGCACCCTAGGTTAGGTTCCCGCGCTTAAAATACCAAAAATATCAAGAATACACCTAAGGGCTACGACCCTTGATACCTAGCCGCGGACCACCCCTAAAACACAACCCAAGCCCCTCAACAGGCAGACACGCGTCGCGGCCCTGCCCTGTGGCACCGCGACACTTCCCTTTGGCCGAGCCTCCCTGACTTCTTTGCTTGATAGGGTTGCAACGCTCTAGAACAGAGCCGCGGCCCTACCCTTCGTGCCCAGAAAATCCACCATATCTAACATCCTAACCTCATTCAAAACCACCCCAAAGCACCCTAATTCAAAACCCATTAATCACAAAACTCTTAACTTGATTTTAACAGCATAATCCAATAGATATCCAGCTTAAAAACCTACTAAAATCCCTTTTTGGTTTCTGAAACCCAGCAGCTCAAAACACCAAAAACTAGTCATGCAAACTCAAATTTTAACCTCTAAATTACAAACTGAAGCTTACCTTCTTTGTTGAACCACTTCCTTAACAAGCTTCTGAGCTAGAATCCAAACTTCTCAGCTTTAATTCAATCCTTAATATCAAAACCAGAAACACTTTAATACCCAGTCAAGACTTAAAGTTCTAATGTTCAAGAGTGAGATTTAATCCTTACCTTGATCCTGGTTGAGTGTCCCTTAGTCAGAACTAGGCTAATCCTTCATAAATTCAGCTCAAACACAGAATTCCCAGTTGAGTTTTCTTTAACTTTCTGTTGTTTCCTTAAGAGAGAAAAGAAAGAAGAGGAGAAGATATGATAAAGGGTTGGTTGTGTCTTTTGTTCTACTGCTTTCCAGTAACTTAGTCTAATCTTAGCCAGTTAAGTCAATCTCAAGGCTCGGGGTACCGAAAACGTCCCCGAGGGCAAAACGGTAAAATTCCCCAATATTCCCCCCTAAGCCTCCTAACCTAAAATATATCTCCATATATTTATTTCCATAACCCGATATTCTAAATAACTACCCGATACCTAAAATACCCCTGACTTGCCCAAAGTCAAATATTAAACCCCGTTGTGACTTTCCCGCTATCTAGCTCCCTAGGATCGCTTTAAGTCGCACGCTGCAGATCTACCCACATAATAATGTGGTTCTCACAATTACAACATTTAACCACACTTACATTCATATAATCACACAAGCACACTTATCATATAATCCCACATTAGTTCAATAAATTCACACATAAACCAATTATGCCCTCCCGACACACTAATCAAGGCCCTTAAGCCATAATAGTGATTTTGGGTCGTTACACCTTATTTGCCTACTTTCAGCCCTAAAAAACTAAAAAGGACACAAGAATACAAAATAACACAAAAAGGCAAAGGAATTGACTAAAAATAACAATAATAAACAAACAACACTCATCCTAATTCTATATTTTTATTATCTTAAAAGTATAAATATAACTCTTTATTCAAGAGTTATGACATAACAACATCAAAATAACCAAGAATTAAGATCCCCATATATTACAATCATGCTTTGACAAACAAAAACCCAAAACATAAAACCATGTATAATCATCAAAGCAACATTAGTCTCGAGATTTCCATTACCTCTTGATTTTGCCTTAAGAACACAAAGACCAAAAGACAACCTTAGCACCTAGATTTTCGAACACCACATAGAAAAAGAAGACAAAGAAAATACTTCTTAGCATGAATAAGATGAGGGAGAGATCTTAGATGATTCAAACCACTTAAGGTCAAGAACACAAACCTAGATTTTGAATTCCCTTCCTCTTTTCTTCTTTCTTCCTTGTCCTCGACAATTTCTCTCCCTCTCTTTCTTTCTTTCTTTCTCCCTTTCTCTCTCCAGCTCACAAGCTCTCTCTCTCTCTCTCTCCCTTCTCTCGATGGTGCAGTCGGCCAATGCTAAGAGCTTTCAAGCTCTCCTATCTTTTCTATATAAGGCCATAATGACCAAAACCCTATGCTAATGGGAAATTGTAGATACCCGAAATTCATTTCCCTTAATCCATGCCTAGAATCTCATTGGAATAAAGTGCTAGTCAACTAACCCAATCTCTTGAGCAGCCCCTAACGCCATAACTCTAACTATCTCTTGCAACAAAACGTCTTCTTCCCCAAGCTATCTTTCCAATCTTCAAAACCAAAAATCATAGCTTAATAAATTCAACCCTAGTATGTTTCTAACCATTATAGAATAACAACCTAGTCTCTAACATGCATATAACACCAACCATCCTAACCTATCATGGTCTCTAATTAAAACCACCATTAACATAACCTGAACCTTCATGAACAATCAATTTTTTTTAAAAGAGTGAAAAGTTCTTACCAAGATCATGTACAACAACCTAAGCCACAAAATTCTTTTCCCAAAGCATCCTAAACAAACCCCCACACGAGTCTCTATTGATCCATACATTTATGAAGAAATTATTCTTCTCATTCTTCCTTAGATCTTGAACCCTAGTCTAGAGAGAGTGAGTGAGTTCTCTTCATTGATTATGTGTAGAGCAACCATCAATTTTAAATTGTGAATGAATCATTAACCCTAGTCTCTCATTTTCTATTTATAATGACTCACCATCACCAAATTACAATCCTACCATTGATCTAAGTTATTCTAACAATTTCATCAAACCCTTTTTAGTAATTCTCCACTAAACTATTAGTTCCGATAATCCATAATTAACTTATTCCCCATAAGTTCTCTTTATTCCATTATGCCCATTTTTTTATAATTTCTTGACAATAAAGCCCTTAACACTTGAGGGAAACCATGATTCGTCACTTTTACTCATAACCCGAGCAACCTCGACATTTTCCAACATAAACATGTTCATATAATAACATAACACGTAATTTTAAAATATTACAAAAATACCCCTCAAGAGTATCAAAATACCAAATTTCCCTTAGAGGCCAAAGTTACCAAAATATGCATGAAACGAAAAGGCTGATATTACACTTTAATTGATGATGAGATCTTTGTGGCCTTAATTAAATTTAATGCAATCAAAGAGGAATGCATCATTACCCTAATTGAGAATAATGCATTCAATGAGGAATGCATGTCAACTTTAAAGGAAATTGACATAGTTTATGCATGTACAAATGATACTATTGCAACCTTAAGAGAAGGTAATAATGTTACTGCAATTGATGACAAGATCATTGCAAAATTTAGTGAACTCACAAAGGCCAATGCATTTGATGTTGAGATCATTGCAACCTTGAGTGAAGTTAATGCAACTAAAGAAAAGGTGCAAGGATGGTGGTATGATATTTGTGCCACCATTCATGCAACCTATGTTCTCGATACTTGGAAGAGGCTTTATTGATTTGTTTTTCACCAATGGAAAGAAAATGACCCTAACTAATGTTTTCTATGTTTTTGATATGAATAGAAACATTGTAAGTTGAAGTTAATTGAGTAAATTTGGTATCGAAATGGAGTTTGAATCTGGTAAACAAATTTTATCTAAATTGAACACTTTTGTTAGAAAAGGTTATTCATGTAGAGGGATGATCAAACTTTGTACTATTGATAATGACAATAATAATATGGCATCTAGTTCTTGCAATGTGAATAAATCTAGTTCTATTTCCATTGTGGCATAATAGACTTGCTCACATAGGTTATAACACAATTAAAAGAGTTGTTAAATGTGATTTGATTAATTGTGATGGGACTGAGAATGATAAATGTGATTGATGTGTTAAATCTATAATTGTTAAGAAAACTTTTCCTGGTGTTGATATATTTTTCAAACTCAATAGATTTAATACATAGAGATTTACGTGAATTAAATGACATGTTAGCTAGAGGAGTAAATAGATAATTCATAACTATTATAGATGATAATTCTAGGTATACTTATATGTATTTGCTTAAGTGTAAGGGTGTGGCGTTTAGTGCATTTAAAATCTATAAATCTGTAACGACCCAAAATTACTAATAAGGCTTAAGGGCCTTGATTAATGTACGGGGAGGGCATAGATGGTTTATGTGTGATTTAAATGTCTAAATGCATGATTATGTGATAAGCATGCTTATATGATTATATGGATATGTGAAATGCATGACTATGCGTATTAGTATGCATATAGGCCCTGTTTAGCTTATAGGAGCATATTCGTAATTTTGGCCCGTTGAGGGCATAAACGTGATTATTTGGGATAAATTGTTGAGACCACATTATTATGCGGATGTATTCGCAACTGGTGGCTCGAGGCGATCCTAGGGAGCGGTTTAGCGTTATAGTCATGGTGGGGGTTTATACCCGGCTCGGGGGAGCCTGGGGGTAATATATTGGGAAGCTGGAGATTTATAGACCTTGGAGAATTTGGGAAATATATTGGAGATTAATAGACCTTGGGGAAAATAATTGGTGATTAATTAGATGATGGGAATTAAGTGGTAAATATTAGGAACACTCGAGGAATTAGCAGGAATTGAGAACAAATGACCAAAATGCCCCTAGAATGACTAAAAGGCTTGGAATTAAATGGGAGGGTAAAAGAGTCTTTTGCCTATTAGGAGATAACCTTGTTATATATGATGTCTTTAGTGGAAGTTGTAGAAAGTGATAGAAACAGAAGGAAAGAAAGAAGAAACACACAAAACATTTAACTCACCCCTTTCTCCTCCACTTGGTTTGCCATATTCCTCACCATTTCTTGCGGGTTTTGGAGCTGGAAACTCAGGGAAGGACTAGGAAAAGTATTGGGACTTTGATCCTTGAAGTGGCTAGAAGTTCAGCTGGAGTTAGTGTTCAATTAAGGTAAAATTTACAGAGTTTGGTATGAATTTTCAGACTTTGATGAAGTTGATTTTGATTTTGAGTTTTGGATGGGAATTAAGGGACTTGAGCTTGGGGATTTGAGGAACTAAAGGCTGGAAGGGCATAGAAACAACCTAAGGTCGAATTCTCTCAGTTAAGGTAACCAATTCTAACTTTGAAGTTCTGGGTTTCTGGTTTTCTGATGATGTTCTTAAGAGTTTGCTTTATGTAATTGATGGTGCTTTTAGATAGGTTTTTGATGTTGATGGGTTGTTTTGGTTGAGTTATAGTGGGTTGTAAGTTCAATTTTGGGGTTGGTTAAAGTTTGGAGTGGTTTGGTGGAGCTTTGGCTCGGGGAAGTTCGAAGGAAAACCCAGAAGGTTTTTGCATGCAGTTTGTAGCGCTGTAGCGCCCACCTTGTGGCGCTGTAGCGCTACCCTACCTCCAGAATTGAGTTTTGGGTATTTTCTTAGGGTTTTTGCTTGGAGGTTAGAGGGTCGATTCCACCACCCCTTTTGGTGGAATTGGGCTTCCCGAGGGCTTAGGATTGGTCCCGATGTTGGGTTATGATATTGAGGTTTAATGATGGTTCTATTTTACAGTTGTGACTAGGTGTACGCTAGGGCTTGGACGGGATCGTGCTCGAGGATCGTTTCTTTTAACCAAAGCAATCAGAATCAAAGGTAAGAAATTGCACCCGGTTATGTGGTTATGTGGGGACTAAGAGTTCCCTATACTTGTATGTGATGTCAAAAGACGGTATTATGCCTTGGGGACATGTGATAAATGGTCTAAGAGTGTCAAAATCATTATTTGCGTATAGGACGTAGCTTCGCCATTGGTAGCTGAGGTTAATTAAATAATCACTAAGCTTGGCCTTAGCGAGCCAGAGTTAGTGGGTTGAACACTGGGCTCGGCCTAAGTGAGCCGAAGACGGTGACTTAAGCAGAGGGTGTGGCCTAAGGGCGTCGACTTAGTTATTGAATGCTATGTTTATTGTTATGAAGGTGATGACTATGGCATGCTTATTATCTGGATGATTGATTACTGGTTAGTAGACTAATATCGTTGACTATATGAACAATGTGACTTGCTGAGTATCTGATTGGTGATTTGTGAATTATCTGTCTGTTAATTGTCGCTTATGCTATGCATTATGTTTTCTTGCTGGACCTTGGTTCACGGGTGCTACGTGGTGCATGTAAAGGCAAGGGCAAGGTGGACCAGTCTTGAGTTGGAGAGCTCTGGGGTAGAATGTACATAGTCAGATGATCGGCCGCCATGACCGAGGATTGGTACAGGGACAGGAGAACCTAAAGTGCCTATTTTGCCATTAGAGTGGCTTTTGGTTGTACTTAAACGTTGAGTTTTTTTAAACTGTCCTTTAAAACCTATTTTGGGATCCCATGTATTAAACATTTATTTTAAATGAGGAATTTTCTGTTCAAGGCCAAAATGTTTTAACCCTAACCTAATTACGACTTTAGGACCACGTTTTCAACTATATGACTTGATTAGCAAGTCTTACACCTTTATAATCACACAGTATAATGACCTTTGTTATCAAGGATGTTACAACTTGGTATTAGAGCATCTTAGGTTTAAGGGTTCCTGAAGACTGGCTGGACATGTACATTCGCCGATAAAGACAAGCTCGACTTAGGGTTTGGTAATTGTGTATGCATTTTTATATGCTTAAATGATTGGAAAGAAATATGAATGCTGATATTTGTTTGATTAATATGGAGCATGAGATACTGATAGGGCCTGGCCCTTGACTGTTGTGTGATGATATTGAGGTGTGTTGGTTAGTATTGCTATTTTATGTGGATGAATATTTGAATAAGGGTTGGTATATTGATTGCATGTGGTGAATTACTTAAATTGAATGTATATATGCTTTGTCTTATTGGGTAATGGAAGCATGGTAAGTAGGAATGTATCTGGTGGCAATGAAATTTGATAACTAAATGCATAATAATGTAGACTGGTGTTTATTATGCTTTATGAGTGCATGATTATTGTGATTGTTTGGACTTGCCATGGGATGGTTCTGGGTATGAACATCAATGTTGAGGGGTTTGGTCGGTGATGGCAGATGAATCCATATTGTTGTGTACAGATCGATTAAGTGGACCTGATATTGTTATAGTGAGGGTTGCAGATGATAGCAAGGGTTGGAATCCTCCATCTGCCCTTGAATGTTGCAGCAGATGTTCTCTGAGTTGTGAGAACGGTTGTTGGGTCAGATAGAGGGAATTAGATGGTTGAAATAACAGGATTTTCTGGGGAAAGAGCTGCTTTGTATATCTTGATAGTAAGGTTATTAGCGCTGGCTTAATTTGAAGGTAAGGGCAGATAAGAGTACTATATGGAAGGCCTAGGAGGCATTATCCTCTAGTTTTGAGGAAGGTTTGGATTTGCCTAAGAATTGGTCGGGGGATGGGCATAGCTAATCCCATCCTTGATTACATAAAGATGATAGGTCGTGACAGAGTGGTTGCGCTAAGTAGTTGTGGTAGAAGGATGCCCGAAAGAGGTACTCATATCCCAAAATGTTGTCATAATGGGCTCAGAGGAGTTTAGGCAATGATTTGATAAAGAGATTACAATGAAATAGTTGAAGCCTGCAGAGACTAATGAGTTTATGAACTGGATTTGGAATGGTAAGACAACAACAGAACAAGTTGGTAGGTTGGTCAATCTGCTTTGGAAGTTGATATAAGTAGATGTAGCCGAAAATGATGACTCATTCAAGGATTAAACTGTGGGATGGCCTAAAGCATCAGGGTCGTTCCAGTGCATGAGATGTTTATTTGTGCTTGGGCAGCAAGGATGGCCATGTTACTTAAGGTATAAGGAATAAGGTATAGAGCGTGGATGTCGTAGGGCAAGATGACAGTATTCCCATTGGTGGAAATAGGTAAGGATAGATTCTTGGTAATCAGAATAGAAGGACCCCTGGCAGTTCTATGACTCCTGGTTTTGACAGGAAGGGGTCTAGTTTGCAGATTAGCCGTCAGGATGTTGATGAGACCTAGTAAGGTTATTTTATATGAACTAGAAGCAAGAGACACCATCTGGAAAGACGTCAGGTAAGGGTACGTTTTCTACATGGAATGGTTCAATATGTCAGGTTGAACTAGGGATTGTTCAGGATTAGAGAATGGAAAATTAGAATGCCTTGTTACATTCGAAGCCCGAGGCTAGCTCCTCGGAGGTGATCAGTTAACCTGATGGGTCACATTTTTGTTGTATAATGAGTTGAAAAAGGTCAGTGTTGCGAATCTTCTAGGAGAGATTCAACTATGGAGTATATGCTTCAAGGTTATTATATGAGGGGCTTGAGACATTAGCGTGTATTGGGAATGAATTAGAAACATCTAAGAGAAGAGTTGGAATGCAACCGATGAAGAGGTTCGTAGTGAAAGAAATTGAGCTCGTCATATGAGAGCCTTGTTATGAGCCTGAGTGAGATCTAATCTATTAAGAGACAACCATGGATTATAGGGGACATCACTTGAAGTTTATGGGTTGAACTAATGGAACAGAGTTGGTCAGTAGGGATTCAGATGAGTATGTAAGGAATTGCTGGATACGCTTCAGAATTGGGCTATGGACAGACTCGATATCAGGGACACTATGAAGAATGGTATTAGTTTGGCAGAAAGAATTACTAGTTCAGTTGAAGAAGTTTTTTTGATTTAGGGATGGATTACTCGGAGCATCGTATCGTGGGATTTGTTGTCATCGCCTGTTAAGGATAAAGAGTTCAAATGCATGGTTACAAGATAGGATAATGTCTTCAGGAATTGGTCTTCGATCTGGTTATTACTAGCTGAGGATCAAGGAAAGAGACATTTTAGGAGTTGTTACTTGTATCCAGTGGGGTGTGATGGATTATTAGTAATGGTTCTTAATTGACTTTAGCTTCAACAACACAAGTAAGTTTAATAAGCAGAGAGTACTGGAACAATTTGGATGAGGCACCTTCTGGTTTGTTAAAGATGTGTTGATCTACTTCACAGTTAGAAGCAAAATGTGGATGACTACTACATTGATGATACGAAGACTGAAGTAGCATGATTACAGGTAAGGTTCTAGAAGGTATTAGCTTCATTTTTTTTCAAGGGTAATCAAGATCACCCTACAAGAAGAAAAGGGATAAGGTATGAAGAGATTCAATTTGAAGCCACAGAGAAGTTAATGAAGAACGTCTGAGGGATCAGAAGCACAATGGGACCAGTGGGTATGTCATCTACCACCTGAAGTATCTTCGAAAATAGCTACACCAGAGATTGGAAGGACATAAAGTGAGACCGAATGGATGATTTTGTATTTTATTTTTAGAAGACAGAGTTGTAGAGTCCCAGAACTTCACTTAACTAATTAGATAGTAGTAGTAGTAGTAGTTATAGTATGATAGTTACAATGGTTTTTGGTTCAAGCAGGGACTTAGTTGAACACTCGTAGCAACATTTATAGATTTTATAAGTTTAACCTATAGTTTATGAATATTAATTATAACATAAGGTTTGATTAATATAGCTGATTATAAAGATGTCATTTATTATACTATAAGGTTTAGATAGAACTAATAAGATCATGACATTTGTCATAACCATGAATATTAAGGAATTAAGTATTTTTGATGAATAGTTTTAATAAAAGAAAGATCTAGAAGCTCTAGAACCTTCCAGCAGCTTTAAAATCGTATTATGACTCAGTCAAAGCTTTTTATCCAATTCAAATTAAGCTGATAAAGTGCAATTACGTGTCTAATATTTCAACGTATGCCAATATATCACAGCTATAGGGGCGATATATCGCCACACGGGAAATACGAAAAACACGTCAACTTCGCACAAACGAAACCACGAGCATACGGGACATAGGGCCAGGCGATATATCGCCACTATAACAATCTTGACTATATATTATAGTAAAAAATGACATATATTAAAAAGCGTTATTAATGGGAAAATTAAGAAAAGCACACACTTTTTTTTTTCAGAGACAATTTAGGTGCCAAATGAAATAGTTGGCGCCTAATGAAAATTCTGTCTAACCCATTTTCCTCCTCTGCCCTCTCTTTCACACTCACTCCATCGACTCTCTTCTCTCTCACATGATTCTCCCTCATGACATCTCTCCAGCTGGAAGCAAGAACCCAGGAGTCTCCTGCCTATGGAAAGAACCCCTTCATTCCATCTGAACCTCTTTCCCCTTTCCCTCTTTCTCTCTTCAATTATGAATGTGTGCTCCTCTAAGAAATTAGGGTTTTTTCTTTCCCTCTTTCCTCTTCAAAACCTCATAACCGAAACTAAAGATGTTATATTCCCTAAAATTTGCGCACCTGCTGCTGCTCCGTAAACCCCCATGCACTGGCACTAACTTTTGACATCTTCTTTGGATTGGTAAGTGTCTACACTTTTAGTTTCAGATTTTTGGCAGTTTCTCCCTTACGTTGCTATGTATCTATATCATATTTATATATATATATATACTGAGTGTCGTTATTCCACTTAGGCCAACAATGATTAGGACTTCCAATGGTTTAGCTCGATAGTTCACCCTTTTTAACACTTGTCTTTGTCTACCTTTTTTATTGAGCATTTTTCTAGTTACTTTAGGATACTCTTCTGGTTCTAGATCAATAGAATCATTACTCTAATGTGGTTTTCTAGTGAAAATCTTAAAAGGTTATTTGTTTGAATCTTGTAATCGATCCCTATGTGTCAGAGCAACTTAACATTTTGATTTTGGGATTGGGGTCGTGAGTTATTCTCACTGCTATCTGGTGTTGTTTTTTGGTTTGCTGGTGTAGTTTTCCTTTTGACAGGGGTATGCATTGTTGTAGGCATTGTGTCCCTTGGTTTTGATACCATCCCTTTTTGGGTGAGTGGATGTTTTCTAATCCTATGCTGACCCCCGGAGCCTTGCATTTTGTTGAACTAAATGCTACTGTAATTTTCTATGGTATACAGACTAATTCAACTCCATTAGAAAAAAAAGGGAACTATGAAGACCCCACATTCAAGTTTCAAATACCACTTTAGATTGTAGCAGAGCGTTAAATTGCTAGGTCTCTCATTGGAGGTATCAATGTTATAGATACTTGATAGCAATTTTTTTTGTCTGGTAACATGATAAATTAAAAGAAGCTTTGACTTTTAACAATTACTTTGGTCTATAAATGTGTTACTTTTGTGATGAGTTTTTTCATTGTCAGATCCAAACTTTAGTTGGATGATTTCATTTAAGGAGTTTGCACACCCTAAGGTGCAAAGTCTCTCTGAAATGATTACCATAGGACCACCTTTTTTTTTTATTGCAACTGCAATGTTTGGTTTTGTACTTCAGATGAGTTCTTTGGTGGTGGAGAAAGAACTAAAACTTTGACAGGTACTAACTTAGCCAAATAATAATCATAAATTATAACATAAATGATCTTGTGCAGATGAAAAGAAGACATTAGTTTATATTTTGATATTTCTTTGCTAGTTGATTTTCTGGCATTTTAGGAACTTGTTACTGCTTGGTTTGTCATTTTGGCTTGCCTTGTCCATGGGGTTTACCATTTATTGGGTCTCTCATTTGGATCTGTTTAGTTTTTCCTCATTTGTGGCCATGGGGTTGCTCTGATTTTTATTTACTATGCAATTTTTTTGTAATAATAGAATGGTCTGTTTGGTTGAATTCATGCATTCAACTTTTGATTGAGTATAATAACAGTCTTGAGATAGAGCAATAGATCATATACTATGTTATGCAGATATTCTATTTACTAGAATAGAAGCTTTGATCATGTTTATTTATTTATTTTTATTTGTCATATGTCTAACTAGTTTTTCCACTATTGATATATGTAAAAGTGTGCAAATTTGTAGGTTGCAAGTTTTTTATTTGTCACAGTTTCTCGGCTCTCTATCCCTCATGCCTATACTCTCTAGTTTGACTGTAACACTAGGACTAAGCGTACTGAAACAGTTTAGTCTCAAATCACTCTCTTCTGTTCAGCCGCTGAAGCACACATGACGACGCCCCTGCTGAAGCAAGAACCCTAGCAACCCAGCTGCTGAAGAAGTCATTTGTCTCTGTGAGTTTTCTTTTCCTTTTATTTTTTTAGATTTCAGTTTAATATCAAGAAAACATTTTGAATATATCAATACATATATTTGTTTGTGTTGGAGTTGTTTCTAATGGAGAGGATATAGTGAGAAAAATTAAAGAGGTTGTAAGCATTAGAATACAAGAAAGAGCAAAGAGCTTTTATGTGTTAAGAGAGAAACTTTTGAGAGCACAAATGTTGTGAAAGTGTTGGTTCTTGTTGTGTGTTGAAGAACCTGTTTGAAAATTTCTTGTTCTTAATTTGTTTTGGTGCATAACAGTTTGTTTAATTGTTTTTCCTTAGTTTGAGATAAGTTTTATTATTTGTTCTAAGGTGTCATTACAGGTCGTAGTACACAACCCAGCTACCGAAAGTCACTAACACCATCATTTGAGGAAGTTAGTGCTGGAACTAGAACCCTGCCATCAAGTCTACTGTGTAGCATCACTATTAATTTGTTATTTATCATTGTCACATACTTGGCATTTTCTGTGGTTCAATCCTACCTAGTTAATAGTCCTGTTTCTTTCTTTCTAAGATTGTAGGGTTTTGGTGGGGGTTCTAGTTTCGTACTTGGTCTACTAAGTGGATTTGGGAAGGGGGTTTTTAGAATATAGATTTATTGTTCATAAGAAAATTAATCATTTCCATAGATAATCAAAAATGGAGATTAACTACTATCAATGTAAATCTTCTATAGAAATTCTAGATTTTGAGTCCTAAACTTTTTGAATTCGTCTGCTTCCTTGTGCATATTTAAATCCAAAAATTGTACTCTAATTGTAACTATAGCTATTTTTCATGTCCTATGTGATGCAATAGCTTGATCAAATACAATATCAATGGCTACATTTAACCCTCTGATGATGTATTTATTTTGACATGGCTATTTATATGTGCAGTTTAAATCCATTCTTCCAGATTGGAGTACACAAGTTGACATATCACTTGCGGGGCCATTTGCTGGTGCTGCATTGTCCTTTTCAATGTTTGCTGTTGGTCTGTTGCTTTCATCTAATCCTAATGCCACGGGAGACCTGGTGCATGTTCCAAGCATGCTGTTTCAAGGTTCTTTGCTTGTTGGGCTCATCAGTAGAGCCACTCTTGGTTATGCGTATGTCCCTGTTTTCTTTTTCAATCTTCAATATGCCAAAATAATAGTTTGTCTATTATTCAAAAGAGATCTTAATGAGAGCCCGCTAAGTCTTATTTCATCTTTTTGGTGATGTTGTAATTTAAATTAAAGTCCCTGTTATTTGTCTATTATCATTTATGATTAAACTTGTACCATTATGAACGTGCAGGGAAATGCATGCTGCAACGGTTGCAATTCATCCTCTTATGATTGCTGGCTTGTAATGTAACATTCCCGAGCCATCCTTAGATTCATTCCTATTTTCGATAGGCATTTCATAGTACATCATTCTTGCATCTTGCAAGTGTGGCTTAATAACAACTGCTTTTAATATGCTTCCAGTTGGATGTCTTGATGGTGGAAGAGCCGTGCAGGTAATATTCTCCTTTGTGTCTTCTACCTTAACCACTTGAATCATATGGTTGAGGCCTAGTTGTAATCAACATATATTCTAGAGCTTGGATGTAAAATCATAATATCCAAATCTGTATTTTAGGTGCAGCCATGTTTTGAACCCTGTGATTGTAGTGAGTGGCAAGTTTCTTGACAAAACCATCTTCAAGATAACCCATAAATCTAAATACCACCATTCCAATGATTATATCCACATTATTATGCACTCTAAATATTAGTTGACCATTTGTTTAATTTGAGTGCAAGCTCTCTCCCTCCTGTATATAGGTTGAAATTGTATTATGAATTTAGCTGGGAAATTATTTTAGAAGTTCCATTTTTGAGAAACGTACATATTTCTCTTTATAAGTCCTCTTAGAAGTACCATATTAGAAATATTTTAATTTGTAGAGCAGTTGTCACAATCTATTTACATGTATCAACAGGGCGCTTTTGGAAAAAAATCTCTAGTTGGATTTGGTTTGACAACTTACACGATGCTAGGATTAGGAGTGGTAATATCTCTTTGAACCTTACCATAATGATTTTGCTTTGGGTATTTGTTTCTATTAGTCTTTGAACTATACTCTACTTATTACAATTTAGCAGTTTAGTCCCTAAAATTTTAATATTTTAGTAATTAAGTCCTTTTTACTAACAAAATTGAATTTTTTACTGAATAAATTAGCAAGAATTATGCAGATTAAGAATTTATTTATTTTTTTGCACACATTTAAATGCTAACAGATGAAGAACATGCATTTTTTCGTAAATTTTTTAACTTTTGTTATTATTAAATACTTTATTATTAGAAAAATAGAAGCTTAAAGATTGAAACTTTTAGGACCAAATTGTAATAAATAGTATAATTTAGGGACCAATAGCGCCAAATTTTTATCAAGACAAAGACCAAATAATATACCATGATAAGGATTCTATGTCATATTTTTAAGAAAAAAATTCCAATACATTTTTCCTCTGCAATTTCTTGCCCTTCTTTCCCTACCCCACCACACCAACTCAGAACAATACAATTGCAATTAGATATGTTAGGCATGTCCCATATCCACAGGGACACATTTTCTTATCAAAACTAAAGTAACCCTTGCGTGAATGTTTTCTAGTAGAGTTCACATTTTAAATCAAAGTTCAAGAAGCTTAATAATCTCAACTCAAGTAATTAGGTCATTATTCATTAAAAGGAAATTATTTCATCAAAATATACCATAAGTGAATGAAATAGTAGTAGAATTTTTTGGAATATATAACTTTAAGTAAAGTGTAGTAAACTTCGAAAAATAATGGAAGAGAACGCAACTCTCAAAATTAGTGGCTAGATCATTTTCTAAACCATTTTCTTTCAGGGTCATCTAAAGTGAATTTGATGTCTTTGAAACAAGATTACTTGGAATGGAGAATGTTACAATGGAGAATGGAATTTGATGTCTTTGAAACAAGGTTACTTTCTTTCTTTTTGTACTCTTTTAGTTTACTATTAACTCTAAGTTTAAGAATTAATTATTTAAACTCTTGTGTAGCTAGGCAAATCAACCTCAGAACAAAGACAAGTGCACAATGGAATGGATGATGAATTGGAGGGTGGAGCAAGTTTCATGGTTTACTTTTTTTGTATCTTGTTGTGTTTCTGTTTTTTACTTTTCAAGCAAAAGATGTGCAAGACTATATAATTTTATTATGTATGCTTTAAAACTCAATTTAGAACTAAGAACTTTTGAAGTGGACAATGTCATGGTTTGAAGAAGTTTGTCTTCAAATGTAAAAATACTCATGGTTTATCATATATATTGAATATTTTAGATTTTTGGATCTATTTAATATTACACTTGTGATCAACTGTGATTTTTTTAATCAAAATACAATAATAATTTTTTTTTACAACAATTAAAAATGCATACTACAAAATAACAAAATGTTATTGCTGGGAGAATTTACAATAATTATGGTTGTTTTGTATAATATATTATAATTGGGACAAAAAATTATGATTTATATAATAGAATGAACTAAAAATGTTATAAAATGATCAAATATAACAATTTTCATAACAGTTGGAAAGTGTTATGCATAAAGTATAAGATTAAACTTCAAATTTATAACCAAATATTCTAACTAAATGTTATTATTTGAATATTATAGCAACTAAAAATGTGTTATTGAATAGTGTAAGATAACATCGAACACAACTTTTGAATACTGTTATAGAAAAGACAGGACTTTTAATAACAGGGTCTATGTTAGCGTTTTTAGAAGTGTTATCAATACTCCCGGTTAGCAGTTTTTAAGTGTTATGAATACTATTTTTTCTTGTAGTGCGCCTAGGGTGGGCGATATATCGGCCCTAGGACCACATTTTCAAACGTTGTAGAAACCGAGCTTGATTCATCCCTTAACCTCTTGACTTTCCTCTGAACGTTTTTGACCGAGTCTTAAGCACCTGTTGAACAAATATTCAAATATTTTTCAATTAATACTAATTATTTTATTCAAGCTAAAAGGAGATATTTTCACACCTTGAACTCTATAAATAGGACCTAGTACCAAGCCATTTCTCTCATTCTTCAAGCTGTGTTCAGAGCCTTCAAGCTGCTAGGGTTACTATAGAGTGATACACTTGGGTTTGGGATAAAAGATTTATCATCTTAAGCTTTATAAACACTTGGGAAGTGAGATATAGTGTGTTTTCAATATCGAGGTGTAGATCAGTTCTAGTACATCCAAAGGTATTCTTATTCTTAAGTTCATTTCTGTATGGTTCTTAGTTTTCTTTACTCAAATCCTAACTTGTTGTTTTCGATTCTTGGGTAGGTATTTAAGTTCTTTGAACTTAATATTTCTTTTCGGTAAGCTTCTTCTTGGTGGCTTAGTTCTCTTCTTTATCATCTCTTTTCTTTAGAAATACTCACCATTCTTATTGTTTGTTTTAGGAGTGTTCTAAATCCCGTCCTTGTTATCAAATATCCCGGTGTTGGTAAGGAAAATAGGATAGATTATGCTTATATGATATGATATGCCTGTGTTATGTTATGTTATGTTATGTTATGTTTACATTATGTTTATAGTCCTTGGGCACATGAATTGTCTAGCTAGCAAGCCCCACAAATTTATGGGCATATGACTTGCTTGGCTAGCAAGCCCCACAAATCTATGGGCATATGACTTGCTTAGTTAACAAGCCCCAAGAACTATGATGGCCATTGTAGTCTTATAAGATATATGTTTTATAGTATATGCTTATGATATAGTCTTAAGTATATGCTTATATGTGTTAGTAGATTTTCCTTACTGGGCATTAGGCTCACTCCTTTATTTTTTAATGTAATACAGGAAAATAGATATGGAGGCGGAAGGATTCTTGGTAGCTTGGCTTGTGTATTAAGGATTAAGGGATTCAATGAACTGCGTGACGATTCGAGGACGACGTTATTTTTAGTCTCTTTAAATTATGTTTTTTAATGTCTTTTCTGCATTTAGATGTGTAAACAACTTCATTTAATTTAAAGTTATGTTTTATTTTAAAACAATGGGATCCCATATCACTCATTTATGTATTACTTCAGAGTTTTTAATAAAGTTATGAATATTCCTTATGTATGTTTTCTTAAAAATAGTGGCTATATCTAGTAGTTTTAATGGTCCAAGGTCTTAGAAATAGTTGGGTCATTATAGTTGGTATCAGAGCAATGGTCCATTTGCATGAAGTTCTCCTTGATACACACGCTTAAGCTCCGAATCTAACTGCCAATGTAAGTGTTTATCTTATAGTTATTATCTTTATATGTATAGCTAACGTTTTAGCCTTTATGTTTTCAGTTAAGGATGAATGGAGCCTTGACCTATGAGGATATCTGAGCCATTAAGGCCTTAAAAAGAATTAGAGAGCCAAGAAATACAGTAGGAGTGCTAGAAAGAATCACTTGAAGATTACTCTTATTCAACAGGGAGATAGGTCACCTCCAAACAACTAAGCAAATCATGATGAGAGCAACAGAGCAATAAGTTTTAGTGATTAGACTTTTTAAAGATTATCCTACTGTAATTGCAGCTTTAGAAGATATATGGGAGACTATAGATGATGAAGATGAATTACCGGTAGCTATGAGATATTATTTTCTCATACTTAGGTTCACCACTAAGATGGAATTCCAATTCACAAATTAGCAAAAACATAGAATCTTTACGAATCTTCCTCGAGGGCATTTTGAGGCTCAAGATAATGATAACTATGAGGAGATAGATGATGATATGTTAGATGAAGGAACAAATGTAGAAGATCCCAATTTTTAGAATAGATTAGTTTCTTTATTTATTATATTTGCATTTATGATTGTATATAGTGAAAACCTTTTTCCAAATAAATATCGTTGTTATTTTGATGACATGTATGAGTTTGTTTCTTATTTTACAATCATAATAAATAATAAATTTAATAAATAATGACCAAGTTCAGTGAGGGTGGATACAATCAATGGACAGGGTTCTATATTGAGAGTTAGGGGGCCATAGTACTGGGAACGATTTTATTGATCCCAGCCCTCCCTCAATATGGTTAACTTTGGAACAATGACGAGTTTCGAGCCTGAGAATTAAGTCATATAGGATGATTAGAAACAAACTTAGAAAATAATAAAGATGGCTTATTTTTCTATGTATAGAAATACACCCTAATGATAAAGAAGGCTTATATAATTTTTCATAAGAAATCACAATTAATAGGTCCGAGTTATGTTTCTTAGATTAAGTTTTTGCCTTAGGTCCTATTAGGGTAAGTTCTCACATGTTTTTCTTGACTGTTAGAACTCTGCTGAAGAAGTCGCTCAGAAGGTCTGCTCGCATCAATGCCAATGCCTCCAACGCCGCTCCTGAGAGCAGTGAAGCCCTCCAGTTCGTAAAAGGGGAGTGCGTTCTACTACCAACCAAAATGCACCGCCGTCGCCGGTTGACAACACTGCAGAAATTTCCAGACTACGACATCAAGTGGAGGAATTACTACAGCAACAATGACAATACGCTCAGCCTCAGACTTAGCCTCCGCCATAGCCGCAACTGCAGCCTCAACAAATGGCTCAAGCACCCCATCAAGTAGGTCCTTATGGGGGATGGCCAATGGCGAACTATGCGCCATACCCAGCTCAGCACATGGAGAAAATTTATGAGCAGTTTCATAAGCAACACACTCCGAACTTTGAAGGGACAATAAACCCCTTCGAGTCAAAAGAATGGCTCATAAATGTAGAGCTGATCCTAGCGCATATGAATCTCGACAACGCAGACCGCATATCTTGCGTCTCGTCTCTACTAAAGAAGGATGCTAGAATATGGTGGGACTTAGTTCAGTAGACTCACAATGTCGCCACCATGACTTGGACCGGATTTGTGGAGTTGTTCCACAAAAAGTACTACAACTCAGTTGTCATTGCTACAAAAGTCAAGGAGTTCGCTAGTTCAAAGCAATGGAACTTATCAGTAGTAGAGTATGCTCGGCAGTTCGACCGACTAGCCAAATTTGTGCCAAAGATGGTTCCAATTGACTTTCTAAGGGTTACCAAGTTCGTCAGAGGACTTAGACCAAAGATTGAGTTAGGGGTTAAGCTAGCAAACCCGGGAAATAGTACTTATGCCGATGTTCTAGAAACGACAATAGAAGTAGAAAGGCTTCAGGCGAATGTTAGCAAAGAGGAGGCCAGTAAGCCTGAGCCTAAACAGCAAAGTCAACCTCAGAATGGTCGGAACAAAATCCATCATTCCAGCAACAATAATGGTCAGAAGAGATGGCATCTTGACAATAAGCAGTCCAATAACGATAAAAGGGCACAGACGAACAATGGAATAAATAGGCCGGGTTATGTAGAATACCCGCAATGTGCTAAGTGCCAAAAGAAACATCCTGGTGAATGTTGTGAAAATACCAAGGGATGCTACAATTGTGGTCACGAAGGACACCGGAAGAGAGAATGTCCCCAGCTCAAGACAGAGGAGAAAAGGGACAACAAGATGCTTCCTGCTAGGGTCTTTGCCTTAACCCAAGGGGAAGATGACGCTAGCAATAAAGTGGTCATAGGTCAGATTCCTATCCTCAATAATGTATGTTCTGTATTATTTTATTTTGGTGCCAGTCACTCGTATATCTTGTTAGGAATGATAGAGAAATTAGACAAACCTTGTGAAAGATTTAGAACTAGGTTTGTAACAGAGTTGCCTTCGGGCAAATTAGTTCTATCATCACGGATAGTACGAGGCGTACCGATCAAAATTAAGGGCGTAGAACTAGAAGGAGACCTGATAGAACTGGAGATCAAAGACTTTGACGTGATACAAGGCATGGACTGGCTAGCAAGGCTTGGCGCAACCATCGACTGCAGACGTAAGCAAATGATATTCCAGACTCCTGACAGTCAAAGACTATGCTTTATGGGACAAGTTTCAGGACTACGCACACTGCTAATATCATCTCTCAAAGCTTAGAGGATGATAGAAAAAGGATGTCATGCATTTTTAGCCAGCGTCACAGATGTGGTAAAGGAAACACCACTAAAGGTTGGAGACATTCACATTATAAAGGAATTTCCAGAAGTAATTCCTGACGACTTACCAGGGTTGCCGCTGACTCGGGAAATTGACTTCACAATCGAACTAGTACCAGGCACCAAGCCTATCTCCAAGGCACCGTACCGGATGGCACCTATCGAACTCAAGGAGTTAAAGACGTAGCTACAAGAACTCTTAGACTTGGGTTTCATTAGAACTCTTAGACTTGGTTTCATTAGACTGAGCCATTCACCATGGGGAGCATCGATTGTATTTGTGAAGAAAAAGGATGGAAGCATGCAGATGTGCATAGATTACCACGAGTTGGAATAAGGTAACGATTAAGAATAAGTACCCGCTACCCCGGATTGACGAATTGTTTGATCAACTCCGAGGAGCGACAGTGTTCCCAAAGATTGATTTACGGTCCGGGTATCATCAGCTCGAGGTACGGGAAGAGGATATTCCTGAGACAACTTTAATAACTCGTTATGGGCATTACGAGCTCTTAGTTATGTCTTTCGGTCTTACCAACGCTCCAGCCACGTTTATGGATTTAATGAATAGGGTCTTTAAGGTCTACTTGGATAAATTTGTCGTAGTGTTCATCGACGATATTTTGGTGTACTCAAAGGACGAAGTCGAGCACGAGGAACATTTAAGGTTGACCATGTTGCGATTAAGAGAGCATCAACTTTACGCCAAATATGTTAAGACATGAACTGTAAACGGTGCATCAAAGGCTGAGACGTGCTTAGTTATAGACTAATGAGATGATGGTTTGTGCCTCGTGGGAGGTGAAAGAATGGCAACATGGCCAGTATACATAGAATATTAAGTTAACAATGAATGCATAACATAAAGGATTTGAGCGTTTGGTCATTTGTAAGAAAGATAACCCTGAGACAAAGATTTAGTGAGACTTACTAGACGACTCATGTTAGAAACCCTTGTCTGTATAAGGGGAGAATTAAATTGGAAGCTGACCTTTTACTTGGGAAGGTTTATGCCGATTGGATAGGACACCACGAATTACAGTAAGGTCAGACAAGGTAACAATTGAGATTGGTGTAATGCCTGTGATTGGTTATGGACAGATATATAGTTCTTTGGACAGTGGAACCAAGAGTGAGGATTTTGTGGAAATGATGAAGAACCCTACCGGTATAATATGAGTTAAGATATGGAGATCAGATGAGTAATCCGATGGAATTTGGTGTAGAGATCTTGAATGAACATTGTACTACCCTCTTAATTATATGATAGTGAAGAAGCTTAAATGGATGATAAGATCTAATATTCGGATATTGGAAGGTAAAATGGTATAGGGGTGGATTGTAAGAATGAACCGTATTATACTACAAGTGAGATGATTGGATCTGGAAGGTTGCAACTCAACAAATTGAGTTAACATATTTTGGTTCGTGTGAACGGGTGATAGGGCATGGTAATTGATAGTGCCGGGTTGAGACCTTTTTAGTTTTCCAAGTTTTGGAACGAAGTTAGAGAACAAAGGGAATAAGGTTGGAACCTGGAATTATTGGTTGACTATTGACAGTGTGGAAATCTGGAGACTTAATGTTTATTCTAAGGGATTATGTATTGAATGTGCAAATGATTGGGATATTAAGACAGCATAGTCCTTTGATGAACAGTCACAGTGATGATTGCTGGATTTCAACTAAGGCGACATGGCATAAGACAGGGTAAGACAGAAAACGAGAGGTGCTGGTTCTAGGTGAAGGAGTAAAAGACAGTGGGTATTATGGTTCAGTATTGGTTCGAGGGAAAACCAATGAAGCTGTTAAAATTATTAGGCCAGAAGTATCTACCTATTTGAAAGGACATAAGAGTTCGCAAGTTGTACGCTTTGGAACACGAAGTTCCAGGATAAGAGACAAACAAGAAAAAGTATGATATTCTGGGAAAGAAAGGGGAGTTTTGGCTCCCGATTTAATAAGAGTTCTGAGATCATATCAAGGATTAGGACGAGGGCCTATAAGCTAGCCTTGCCTGGGTATGGGTGGTGGCTTATGAGTTTTACAGGCATCAATGACAAAACGGAAAAATAAAAGTTGATGAGATAAGCAGACCCTGGGATTTCAGCAAAGATGTTGTGCAAGAAAGGGTTAATGAAATTACAATCATAAGGTAAGATCTTATGGAACAAAATTGTCACTCTGGTAAGAGTGTTACTAACGGATAAAAGGTAAGGAATTGGGCTCTAGTATCATGGTCAGAGGTATGAGGTTTATCAACTGATATGTTCGCATAAATATCGAGGACAAAATTGTTATAAGGAGAGGATAGTTGTAATGACCCAAAATTACTAATAAGGCTCAAGGGCCTTGATTAGTGTGCCAGGAGGGCATAATTGGTTTATGTGTGATTTAAATGGTTAAATGCATGATTTTGTGATACGCATGCTTATATGATTATATGGATATGTGAAATGCATGACTACGCATATTAGTATGCATATAGGCCCTGTTTGGCATATTCATAATTTTAGCCCGTTGAGGGCATAAACGTGATTATTTGTGATAAACTGTTGAGACCACATTATTATGTGGATGTATTCGCAGCTGGTGGCTCGAGGCGATCCTAGTGTGTGGTTTAGCGTTATAGTCACGGTGGGGGTTTATACCCGGCTCGGGGGAGCCTGGGGGTATTTTTGAGAATCTGGGAAATATATTAGAGATTTATAGACCTTGGGGAAAATAATTGGTGATTAATTAGATGACGGGAATTAAGTGGTAAATATTAGGAACACTTGAGGAATTAGCGAGAATTGAGAACAAATGATCAAAATGCCCCTAGAATGACTAAAAGGCTTGGAATTAAATGGGAGGGTAAATGAGACTTTTGCCTATTAGGACATATACTTGTTAAATTTTATGTCTTTAGTGGAAGTTGTAGAAAGTGATAGAAACAGAAGGAAAGAAAGAAGAAAAAATAGAACATTTAACTCACCCCTTTCTCCTCCACTCGGTTTTCCCTATTCCTCACCATTTGTTGTGGGTTTTGGAGCTGGAAACTCAGAGAAGGTCTAGGCAAAGTCTTGGGACTTTGATCCTTGAAGTGGCTAGAAGTTCAGATGGAGTTAGTGTTCAATTAAGGTAAAATTTACAGAGTTTGGTCTGAATTTTCAGACTTTGATGAAGTTGATTTTGATTTTGAGTTTTGGATGGGAATTAAGGGACTTGAGCTTGAGGATTTGAGGAACTAAAGGCTGGAAGGGCATAGAAACAAACTAAGGTCGAATTCTCTCAGTTAAGGTAACCAATTCTAACTTTGAAGTTCTGGATATCTAGTTTTCTAATGATGTTCTTGAGCTTTTGAGCTCAAGTTTGGTTTATGTGATTGATGGTGCTTTTAGTTAGGTTTTTTTTATGTTGATGGGTAGTTTTGGTTGAGTTATAGTGGGTTGTAAGGTCAATTTTGGGGCTGCTTAAAGTTTGGAGTGGTTTGGTGGAGCTTTGCCTCGGGGAAGTTCGAAGGAAAAACTAGAAGGTTTTTGCATGCTGGTTGTAGCACTGTAGCGCTAGCCTTGGAGCGCTACACGCTAGGCTTCTTTTCCTGGGGGGTTTTTGTCCATGTTTGTAGAGCTGTAGCGCTACCCTGCCTCCAGAAGTGGGTTTTGGGTATATTTCTTAGGATTTTTTCTTGGAGGCTCGGGCGTCAATTCCCCCACCCCGTTTGGTGGAATTGGGCTTCCCTAGGGCTTGGGATTGGTCCCGATGTTGGGTTATGGTATTGAGGTTTAATGATGGTTCTACTTTACAGTTGTGACTAGGTGTACGCTAGTGCTTGGATGGGATCGTGCTTGAGGATCGTTTCTTTTAACCAAAGCACTCAGAATCAAAGGTAAGAAATTGCACCCGGTTATGTGGTTATGTTGGGACTAAGAGTTCCCTATACTTGTATGTGATGTCATAAGATGGTATTATGCCATGGGGACATGTGATAAATGGCCTAAGAGTGCTGGAATCATTATTTGTGCACAGGACGTGGCTCGGCCATTAGTAGCTGAGGTTTATTAAATAATTATTGAGCTTGGCCTAAGCGAGCCAGAGCCAGCAGGTTGAACACTAGGCTCGGCTTAAGTGAGCCAAAGATAATGACTTAAGTAGAGGGTGTGGCCTAAGGGCGTCGACCCTAGTTATTGAATGATATGTTTATTATTATGAATGTGATAACTATGGCATGTTTATTATCTGGATGATTGATTACTGGTTTGCAGATTGATATCATTGATTATATGAACAATGTGACTTGCTGAGTATCTGATTGGTGATTTGTGAATTATCTGTCCGTTGATTGTCGCTTATGCTATGCATTATGTTTTCTTGTTTGGCCTTGGCTCACGGGTGCTAAAGGCAAGGGCAAGGTGGACCAATCCTGAGTTGGAGAGCTCTGGGGCAGAATGTACATAGTCTGCTGATCCGCCGCCACGACCGAGGATTGGTACAGGGACAGGAGAACCTAAAGTGCCTATTTTTCCATTAGAGTGGCTTTTGGTTGTACTTAGACATTTAAATTTTGTAAACTGTCCTCTAAAACCTATTTTGGGATCCCATTTATTAAACTTTTATTTTAAATGAGGAATTTTCTATTCATGGCCAAAATGTTTTAACCTTTACCTAATTACGACTTTAGGACCATGTTTTCAACTATATGACTTGATTAGCAAGTCTTGCACCTTTATAATCACACAGTGTAACGACCTTGGTTATCCAGGGTGTTACAAAATCTAAAGTAGAAAATCAATTGGAAATTAAAATTAATACTTTTAAAAGTGATAGAGGTGGTGAATACTTTTAAAATGATTTTAATGTGTGTAGCATCCCAAATCTCCTAATGAGATTAAGTAGTTGGATTAGCTTTCCGGGAGGGCACATGGGGTAACTATATGATTCATATTATTATAAAATAGATTATGAATGATTATGTGTATTAAATGTGCTTAAAGACCCACTTTTACTAAAAAGGGGTATTTTCGTAATTTTGACCTATTGAGGGTATATGTGTATTTTATGTGCTATATGCTTGTGACCACATTGTTATGTGAATATATTTGTGATATTCGGGAGGAGTGGATCCTTTCGAGAGATTTTAGTGAAAGGTCACAACGGGGATAAATACTCGGCTCGGGCCGAGCCTAGTGGTGCTTTTGGAATTTCAAGAATTTGATATAATTCGTAAATTGAAATAAATTGGTAGAATAATTGTATTTAACAGATTAGTTGACTAATTTGGAGATTAAAGGTATAATTTGGGGTTTAGTGGGAGTTTAGGCAAATGACAAAAATGCCCTTGAGGTTAATTAAGAGGTTTATTGGAGGTATGGGCAAAATGGTCACCATTAGACTAAGTTAATAGAAGCCAAGTGTTGAGCACTTCACTCATGTTTAGTCTCTCACTCTCTCTCCCTTCTAGTTTCTTCACCACTTGCTATGAACACACAAGAATATGATGAAGCATGTGAATTATGGTGGCCTTAAGGAGAATTGGAGCTTGTTATTGAGGTTTGCAAATGTTGGGGAGCACAATTCTGTAGAATTCAGATTTGGAGCAAGGTGTTGAGGTTAGTTTGGATTTTACCTTTAGTTCAATATGTTCTTGATGAAGTTATTAAACTTTAATATTAAGTTTTTCAATTGCTAGTTTTAAGATGTTATTTGGAGTGCTTATGCTATTTTGATGTTGTGTGTAAGTTTCCTGGTTGAATTGGGGTCAATTTTGAGTCATTTGGTTGGGTTTTGGGGTATGAAATCATAGGGGGAAAACACAGGTTCTGGGTTTGTCGCGGTGGCACCGCGACACCTGTGGGTGAGTGGCGCGGTGCGGATGCGTTTCCTCGAGGGCAGGGTTGGCCCACTGACCTTTGTGGCTCTGCTTTGATGCATATTCATTTTTCGAGTTGGCTCTCTGACCTTTGTGGCATTGCTACCCTTTTGGAGGGCGTCGTGGTGCCGATACCTTTTGAGGGTATAATTTATAAGGTTTTGGGAATTAGGCTCGGGGCTTAGTAGATCTGATTTGGAGACCTATTTGGGGGCTCGGAGGATGATTCAATTACCCGGTTGAATTGAATTGGAGGACCCGAGAGATAGGGTTTATGTTGTCACTAGGATTTCCATGGGGCTTGGGAAAAGGATCACACTCGAGGCCATTTTGTCTTTGGCACCTGACTCGAGGTAAGAAAACTGACATATTGCACATAGAGCAGGTTGTTTGCTATGTATATTAACATTGATTTATCTATGGATGATCGATACAATCTATATTTGGCAAACGTGTGCAACGTGGGGCGGTCATCAAGCGTGTGTAACGTGGAACGTGAAGGCGAGATCAAGTTATGAGTGTGGTCCCCACTCACCTGGCATGGACCGTAGGATTGGTGCTGGAACGGGGATCTCGCTTGGTTGGGTCGTTTGGCAAGGCTATTTCGCTGGGCCGTGTAAATGGTTCATGTGTTTGAAATGAACTTACTTGTAAATTGTGAAGCGTGTTTATGATTTATATGAATAGATTGAATGTATTTATTATCTGTGAAGCATGTTGCTTATTGCTTATGATTAATTCAATATTTTTTATGTCATGTGGGGTTTTCTTGCTGGGCCTTGGCTCACGGAGGCTCTATGGTAGACTTGCCATGAGTCTATGGTAGACTAACCATGAGTTGGAGGGCTTTGGAGTGGCACGTGCATATTCGGCCAGCTTGGCATTCATTGTCGAGTTAATTAAGGGACTGAGCTTATAAGTAGGATTTTGTCGCTTAGGCCGGCTACTGTTGTAACTTTGGTTGTAACTGCTTTTCATTTAAAACTCATTTTGTAATCCCATGTAATTATTTAAATTTTCAATGAAAATTTTAAATCTTTGACAAAAATTTTAATACCTAAACCTTTGATTAGCTTAAATTGCACTTTTGGTCCAAATGACTCATGTAACAAGTTAATCACTACTTTAAACACACAGTGTAATGATTCTAGATTAGCAGAGCATTACAATGTGTTTTATGAGCTGCCAAGACTTTATGGTTCTTGGAGATTGACCGAACATGTACGCTCGTTGCTAAAGAAGATCAACTCAAGGTTCGGTAACTAATGGGTTGAATATGTGTATAACTGCTTAAGTGAGCTATTTACCTTATCTGCATGCTAGATTAGGAAGCATGAAATATAATGATAGGGTATGGCCCTTGACTGCTATGTGAATAGGAAAAATATGTGCTTGTTGGCCTTAATGTTGCATGTGAATGCTTTAATTGTATGGTTTTGACTGTGGGACGATTTTTGGATATTTTTATCATGCCTTATAGGCAAAGGCGTTTATTGTAGACGTACTTGGAAGTTATGTTAATCACACTAGGAGATGTTAATATCGAGGCCAGAAATGATAGTAAGGTTCACAACCCTCCTTCTACCCCATGAAACTGGTAGTAGATATTTGTAGATAAACAAGCGAGACTGCAAAGGCAAGCGAAAGAGATTAGATGGTTGAGACAATAGGTTCTGCCAGGGAATGTTGCTATATTCACAACACCAGTAGTGGCACCAGTTTTAGCTCAGGATGGGTACCACTATACGAGAGGTGAACCTGATCCGATCTGAAAAATTTAGGTGAACCTGATTCGATCCGAACCCATTCGAGTTTGGGTTCAGGTTTACAATTTCACTTGTAGGAAATCCGAATTAAAACAAAAGCCCCAATTATTTTCTAAGCCCTCTAAGTCTTACCCTAAGCCTGAATACCTTTCTCTCTCTCTCTCTCTCTCTCTCTCTCTATGTTATTGTAGAGTCCAAGAACTTTACTTAGCTAATTGTTAGTAGTATTATAGTATGTTTAGTGTTATCTTTGTTACTATGGATTTTTGGTTCAGACCGGGAATTATTTGGACACTCATAGTAGTACTTATAGATTTTTCTAAGTTTAACCTATAGTTTAAGAATATTAAGTATAACCTAAGGTTTGATTAATGTGACTGATATTAAGGATTATATTATTACATTATAAGGTTTAGACATCAACCAATAGGATTTTAAGCACATGTTATGAATGGTAATTAAGGATTAAGTATTTTTGAGGATTAAATTAAATAAGGGTAAAATTTGAATGTTATAGGGTCAGTCAGCAGCCTTGAGTACGTTGAGGGCTTAGTCAAGGCTGTTTAATCCATTCAAACTTAGCTAAAAATGTGTAAATTCGTGTTTAAATATTCAGCGTATGCCGATATATCACAGCTATAGGGGGCGATATGTCGCAGCACGTAGATACGGAAAACACGAATCGATGCACGGTCGCCTCGGGAACAAAGGTCCAGGCGATATATCGCCTATAGGGGGCGATATATCGCCTCCACCAGCATGAATTCAAATACTTTTGAATTCTTTTCCCTTCAGCCATTCAAACTCCTTCAACAGTCCAGCATCTTTTGAACGAGTCTTCAGCCTCTGCTGAACGATTATTCAAATGATTTTCACTTAAAAAGCCATTATTTTTATTCAAGTAAAATCAAGATATTTTAATTCCCAAACTCTATAAATAGGACCTAGTACCCAGCCATTATTCACCATTTGCTCTAAGTTCAGAGGCTGCTAGTGTTAAGTGAGTGTGAGAGTGTAAACACTTGGTTTGGGGAAAAACTATAAGCTTAAACATCATAAGCTTATCAAACACTTTGGGAAGTGAGTGCTATAGTATTTCGGTGGATGTTAGATTGACCTTGCAATCTTTGAGGTAAACCCAAAACTCTAGTTCCTTTCTGTATTTTATGTTATTTCCTTTCTCAAAACCTTCTACTCAGTCCCCTAACCTTATTCTTATTTTGGTTAGGGAATCCAAGCTTTTAAGCATATAAGTCGGTAAGTATGTGTTCTATGGTTTAGTCTTTCCATCTTTTTCATTTCATCTCCTTTCTTTAGACTTACTCTTTCTTATGGTTTTAGGAGTGTTCCAACAATCCCAACTCAGTCCATAATCTCGGTAACTTTGGTAAGGAAAATAGGCTAGAATTAATATGTTATGTGCTTATGTTATCTATATGTTTTATGTTATTAATGTGTTATGTTTTGTTATGAATATGTTATTGATGTGTATGTTGTAGGCTTGGGCTTATGCCCTATTTGACTAACAAGACCCCAAAAAGATTGTGGGCATAAGCCTATTTAGCTGGTAGGACCCCACTAATCTCATGGGCATAAGCTTGTTTAGTCTATGGGACCCCAAGTAATAATGGCCATTATAATAAGTGAATTATGTGTTATGATATGTCTTTATGTTTTCTTATGAAATTATGTATATGACTATGTGTTAGGTTTTCCTTGCTGGGCATTAGGCTCACTCCTTTCTGTTTATGTGCAGGAAAATAAGTTTAGAGGCGGTAAGATTCGTGACGCTTGGAGGATGTGTATCGATGATGAATGGAGTCAAGGGGCCGAGCGTTATTCGATTCGAGGATGTAGTCTCACTTCTTATGTTTTTAATGGTTTTACATGTATTTTCCGCATTATTATGTAATGTCTTTTATTTTAAATCATCTTTTGTTTTTAAAGACAATGGGATCCCATAATCCTCCTTAGTATTCTGTTTATTTGTAAATAACTCTTATTTTGCAAGTTACTCAATAAATTATGGTATTTTCGTAAAAATGTAAGTTTTATGTATAGTTTCGATAATGGTCCAATTAGTCTAGATTAGTGGGTCGTTACAGTTATCTCTCTTTTCCTTGAGTCCCACAACCATGCATGACTACCCCAACCCAAACCCAACAAACTCCAGCCCCTCCTGTTTGTCTCCTTTGTAACAACCCAAATTTACTAATAAGGCTTAAGGGCCTTGGTTAGTGTGCCGGGAGGGCATAACTAGATTATATGTGATTTAGTGATTAAACGCATGTTATATGACTATTTGAACATCTGTGATGCATGACTATGTGTATTAGTATGCATGTAGGCCCTGATTAGGTTAGAAGGGCATAATCGTAATTTTGGCCCGTTGAGGGCATAATTTTATATATATGTGATAAACTGTCGATACCACATTATTATGTGGATATATTTGTAATCTGTAACTCGAGATGATCCCAGAGAGCGGTTTAGCGAAAAGTCACGACGGGGATTTATACCTGGCTCGGGGTGAGCTTGGTAGTATTTCTGGGAATCTAGAGAATATATTGGAGTCTATTTTGACATGGAGGAATATATTTGGTGATTAGTTAAGTGTCGGGAAGTAAGTGGTAAATATTAGAGACACTCGAGGAATTAGCGGGAATTGGGTGAAATGACAAAAATGCCCCTAGGTGGAATAAAAGGCTTAGGAATTATGGGAGGGTATTGTGGTCATTTGGCTTATAAGGGATAAATGTTATTATTAGGCTTTATACTTAGTTGATTGTGTAGAAAGGGCTGGAATTCTGAAGGAAAGAAAGGAAAGAAAAGAAAGAAGAGAAGGAAAAAGGGAAAAAAAAAATAGGGCAATTTCTAAGGTCGGTTTGGGACTTCCTCACCATTTTCTTATGAAGGTTTGAGGTCAGAATCCAAAGGAGCTTAAGGCTGAGATTTTATGCTTGAGGTCTTGAGCATGTTGGGGCAACTAGCTGAGGTTGTTCATCAGTTGAGGTAAGACTTTGAGGTTAATATTTCAGTTCTTGGTTTTGGTGTTGAGCTGGTTTTTCTAAGAAAAGTTATGTGGGAATCCTAGGGAGTTGAGGCTGAAGATTTGAGGAGGAGAAGGCTGAGCAAGAGTGGGAGACAACCTAGGCTGAGCTCATCCATCAGAGGTAAGGAACTTTAGTTTTAAGCTTTGTGATTTCAGTGGTTTTGCTGAGTTTCTGAGCTTTAGGTCCAGCCATGGTGAATTCTTTGATTAGGGGTGCATGTGGTTGAATTATGTGTGGTTAGGATGTTCGGGATGAGTGGAGGATGTTGGTAAGCTTGTTTTTAAGTTTGGTTGAAGTTTGGAAGAGTTTTGGTAAGGTTTTGCTCGGGAAAATTTGAAGTAGAAAATGTTGTGCAGGGCTGTGTTGTGACTAGCGCTACAACGCTAGTCACTGGGCGCTATAGCTCTAGGCCCTTAAGTTCATGAGCCTTCTGGCTCTGTTTGTAGCACTGTAGCGCTCTCCTTAGAGCACTGTAGCGCTACCCTGTTTCCAGAAATGGGTTTTTGGGTTATTTTCAAGGGTTTTTTCCCGGGGGTTCGGGGTTCGATTCGACCACCCCGTTTGGTGGAAATGGGGCTTCCCGAGGGCTCGGGATTGGTCCCGAGGTTAGGTATTGGACTTGAGGTTTGGTGATGATTCTGATCTATGGCTGTGACTAGGTGTACGCTAGGGCTCAAGAGGGATCGTGCTTGAGGATCAAATCGAACAAAGCTAGCAAATCTAAAAGTAAGAAAACTGCACCCGGTTATGTGTTTGTGATGGGACTAAGTGCTCCCGATATCTGTATAATGTCATGGATGGTATTATGCCATGGGACATGTGATAAACGGCCTAAGTGTCCCGTAAATTATACTTGCGCACAGGGTGCGACTCAGCCACTAGTAGCCGAGGACAACTAACTATTCACTAAGCTCGGTTTAAGTGGGCTGGAGTCAGTGGGATAAATAGAGGGTGCGGCCTAAGGGCGTTAACCTTAGTTATCATATATGGATTGATTGTTGATATGAAATAATATACTTGGTATGCTGAATACTTGATTAACATGAATGCTTAAACTATTGAGTACATGCTTATGTGGTATGAGTTATCTGATTGTCTATTGAATGATTGTACTCTGTTGTTGTGTTTTCTTGCTTGGCCTTGGCTCACGGGTGCTATGTGGTGCAGGTAAAGGCAAAGGTAAGTTGGACCAATCCTGAGATGGAGGGCTGCGGGGCTGAATGTACATAGTCAGCTGTTCGGCCGCCACGGCCGAGGAGTGGAACAGGACTAGAAATGCTTAACTATTTGTTTTGCCTTAGAGTGGGTAATCCCTGCATTTAAATCTTGAATCTTTTGTAAACAATCTTTAACTTATTACTTGTGGGATCCCGTGGAAAAAGAAAATGTTTATTTATAAGATATACAGCTTTTGAGACCAAAATCTTTTAACCCTAGTTCATCTATAGTTTCTGTAGCACGTTTTGAATTAAATGACTTGATTAGCAAGTCTTGCACCTTTACAAACACACAGTGTAACGGTCTTGGCTATCCAGGGCATTACAACTTGGTATCAGAGCGTCCTAGGTTTAAGGGTTCCTGAAGACTGGCAGGACATGTACATTTGCCGCGAAAGCCAAGCTCGATTCATGGTTTGGTAAATTGTATATACATGACTATGTGCTTAAATGATTTGAATGAGATATAATTATTGATAAATGCTTGATTAATAGGGAGCATGAGATACTGATATGGCCTGGCCTTTGACTATTGCATGATGATATTGAGGCATGGTTATCAGCACTGCTATGCATGTGGATGAATATTTGGATAAATTGTTATAGCTTGATTGCTTGTGAATGATTGGAGTTCCAGTGATGGATCATGAAAGAATTACTACCCTGTCGTCATAGTCTGATTACCGAGTCATTGATTGTAGATTGACTTGGATAATTATGCATCCAAGAAAATCTACACGACTAGCCGGCAGGTCTGAGACTAGAGATGATGACCAGGGCCAGACCCCTTCGCCAGTCCCTGAGAACTGGCAGCAGCTTATGGTAGACATGCAGGCTCGGCTAAAGAGCCAAGTTGAACAGATCTGAATTCTGCGTCCGCAGGCTCCATCAGGGAGTGTTGCCCCTATTGTGTCACCGGCAGTGGTACCTGTTGTGCAGCCAGTAGAGGTTGGGAATAGATGGGAGCCGTTGTATGAGCGGTTCAGAAAGCAGCAACCCCCGATCTTTGAGGGAGGACCAGATCCACTGAAGGCTGAGCAGTGGATGACTATGATTACTACCATTATGGAGTTTATGAGGTAGAGGGACATGACAGAGTGGCCTGTGCCATATATATGCTGAAGGAGGATGCCTGAATCTGGTGGGAGGTGGCATCACAGACCAGAGATGTTACTGCCTTGACCTGGGAAGGATTCAAGGACTTATTTAGTCAGAAGTACTATAATGTTGTCATCAGGGCAGCAAAGGTAAATGAGTTCGTGGGGCTGGTTCAGGGCAACATGACAATTACAGAATATGCCCTAAAGTTTGATAGACTTGCAAAATTTGCACCAGATCTTGTGCCTACCGATGCAGCTAGGCATGATAGATTCATTAGAGGGCTTAATGCTATGATAGCCCGAGATGTGAGAATTACAACAGTACCTGGAGGGACAACTTATGCCCAGGCTGTGGAGAATGCTCTTACCGCTGAGGAAGTAGAAAATAAAATTTGGAGAGAGAGTGTAGCAAGGCCAGAGGGCCGCAGGGCGGTGCCTCCATATTCTGGTTCTGGTAGGGGTGGAGGCCCCAGTGATTTGAAGAGGAAGACCCCTGATGCTCCGACCGTTCCTGGTCTTGATAGGAGAGGTCGGGGTACTCAGGGTGGCCGTCAGGGAGGCGGTGATCTATGGAGGACTTATCCTGAGTGCACGAGGTGCAGAAGATGCCATCCGGGCGAATGTTGGGCTAAGGCCTGTTATGTGTGCAGGGTGGTGGGACACCTCAAGAAAGACTGCCCGACAATGAAGAAGGGAGATGCGGGGAAGGTGGATAGCTTGACTCCAGCTCGAGTGTTCACCCTGACGCAGGCAGAGGTCGAGGCTAGCCCCTCGGTAGTGGCAGGTCAGCTTTCTAGTATTGGCTCTCCTTTTACTGTATTGATAGACTCTGGTGCTACACATTCGTTTGTTTCTAGTAAGGTGATTGATAGACTGTGTAGACCTAGTGAGTATTGTACTTCAGAGTTTCGGACTATTTTTCCTACAGGGGAACTGGTAGTATCTAGGAGGTGGATTAGGGCACTGTTAGTGATAGTTGATGGTAGAGAGTTGTCGGTAGATTTGATCGAGCTGAGTATGGAGGACTTCTATATGATTTTGGGTATGGATTGCCTGGTTAGATATGGAGCTACTATTGACTGCAGAAAGAAGATGGTGACTTTTGAGCCAGAGGGCGAGGATCCCTTTGTTTTTGTGGGAGCGGTGCATGGACCCTGCGTACCCAGGATATCAGCGTTGAGAACCAGAGATCTGTTACAAGGAGAGTGTGTACGCTTTCTGGCTAGTGTGGTGGATACCACCAGGGTTTCACCAGTAGGATCGGAAGGGACCAGATTGGTTTGTGAGTTCTTGGATGTGTTCCCTAAGGACTTGCTGAGGTTGCCGCCGCGTAGAGAGATTCAGTTTGTCATTGAATTGGCATCGGGGACAGAGCCAGTGTCGAGGGCACCGTATAGGATGGCACTGGTGGAGCTGGAATTGAAGAAACAGTTGCAGGAACTTTTGGATTTGGGGTTCATCAGGCCTAGTTACTCACCGTGGGGTGCTCCGATTCTATTTGTGAAGAAGAAGGACGGGACTTTGAGAATGTGCATAGACTACAGGGAATTGAACAAGTTGACTATCAAGAATAAGTACCCCAAGGATTGACGACTTGTTCGATCAGCTGCAGGGTAAGACGGTGTTCTCAAAGATTGATCTTCGATCTGGTTATCACCAGCTGAGGATCAAGGACGAGGACATACTGAAGACGGCATTCCGGACGAGGTACGGGCACTATGAGTTTCTGGTCATGTCATTTGGTTTGACCAATGCCTCAGCAGCTATCATGGACCTAATGAACAGGGTGTTCAAGGACTTTTCAGATCAGTTCGTTATTGTCTACATCGACGATATTTTAGTGTACTCCAGTTTAGAGGCAGAGGACGAGATTCATCTTCGACAGGTTCTTCAGAGGTTGAGGGAGCATCAGTTGTACGCCAAGTTTAAGAAATGTGAATTTTGGTTACCAGAAGTGACATTTCTTGGACATATTGTGGGCACAGATGGGATTAAGGTGGACCCGTCTAAGGTGGAGGCAGTTAGGGATTGGCCGAGGCCAAGGAATGCCTCGGAGGTGCGGAGTTTTCTTGGTCTAGCCGGTTATTACAGGCGGTTTGTGGAGGGTCTCTGGAAGATAGCGGCACCGATGACAGAATTAACACGGAAGAATTTGAAGTTTATCTGGTTAGACAAGTGTGATGACAGTTTCCAAGAGATGAAGTGGTTTTGCTCCTATTAATTCATGAGTATGCGAATGTTTTACAAAGTACTAGATTAGGGCATTTTACAGATGGTATCAGAGATAGGTCATCCATGTTTCCAAGGACCCTCCCCATATACGCTAAAGACGGGAAAATCTCACCTCACCACATCGTAAGTATTTGTTTATGTGGTTTTACTTGCTTCTGTTTTATTTAAATTTTATAGTTTCGTAACTACAGTATAGTAAGATGCATCCTGTTTTGAAAACTACTACGAAGCAACTACTCATGGAGATTCGCACAATACCCAAGGTCCAGCTTGAAGAGGATCCCTACGATTGGAAGATAGCGGTTATGAAAATGACAAAGGAGGTTTGTGATCGCATTCAAGGGATAATGAACAAAAGAGGAGCCTTGCTATGGCCCATAGAGCAATATTGGGTGTTGAGGGAAGCACTGTCGATGTACTCGGAGGCCCTTCTCCAGTTGGATCGAGAATGGAATGACATTAATCAAGATGACATGGAGTTTAGTACCATGGAGTACGTAATTCGCGACCTTATGGACAACTAAAATTTTAGTTTTCTGGAGCTAGTATTAGTAAAGACGGATAACTGAGAGTTAGAGGAACGTTTGGAGACAGTGCACGACGTGGAAGGAACCTTGGCAGTTGAGGAAGTAACTTGAGCTATACCACATCTGACCGCTAGGATGGAGATAATGGCGGGCGCTCCCAGCTACTTTCACATCCCTGAAAACGTCTTTGATTATAGCTCAGAGGACGAGTCCACTGTTGAGGACTAGAGTCCATTGCATAATCATTACATGAGGCGCTAATAAATAAAATGGGATATTTTTTAGACCTTAAAGGATTTATGTTTTGATCATTATACACTTTTGGGATTGTTTAAAATTTTGGAATACTTTGAACATTCTGAATGCTATGGTACAATATGTTTTCCTCTTGCAAACTCTAAATGATGTAGTTGAATGTATGTTTTTTCAAATATTTATCAAACCATTATGCAATGTTCCTTCCTTATGATCTTCCTTTGATTGCCTTAGAATCTCATAATGTTGACTAGAGGAAGAGGAGGCAAGGGAAGAGGAGGAGGCCGAGGAAAGGGTGTCTCCACAAGGTTTGAAACCACGACAACCCATGACATAGGAATGCCGTCAGCTCAACTTGCAGCTCTAGCAGCACCATCTGTTGATCTGGCCACAGAAGTGGCAAGGTTAAGAGAACAACTAAGGCTGAGAGATGAGGAATTGGCACATGCTAGGCAAGCATCCCATATGCCCCAAGTGCCAGTGGCGCAGCCTCAGCCGCCAACACCACCACCTGCACCACTTCCTGTAACTTATGGGTTTGAGCCAGTGTATGAACATTTCAGAAACAACAAGCCCCGCCAACCTTTGAAGGGAAAGCTGATCCAATGGTGGCAGAGGATTGGTTAAGATCGTTCGAAGCCATTTTCGATCATCTGGAGTTGAATGATCACCAGAGAGTCTCTTGTGCAGTTTATTTACTTAAGATGGATGCACGAATTTGGTGGGATGTAATGAAACAGACTCGTGATCTGAATACCATGACTTGGGCAGAATTCGTCCAGGCTTTCAGTAAGAAGTATTACAATTTGGTCGTGCTAGCAACCAAGGTTGATGATTTTGTAACTCTAGTACAAGGAAACCTATCTGACACTGATTATGCACAGAAGTTTGATAGGTTGACAAAATTTACTCCTGAAGTGGTGCCAACTAAAACTTTGTGAGTCCAAAGGTTCGTAAGGGAACTCAACTTAATGATCGCTAGGGATGTTATGATGACTAGTGCTGAAGTGGTCAGTTATGTAGAAGTACTTGATAGAGCACTTGAAGCCGAATATTTAGAAGAACAGATATGGAAGGATAATGTTGCCAAAAGAGAGAACTACCAAAACAAGGGCTTCAATGAGGGTAAAAAAAGGAAAGCTAATGAAGGGCAGAACACCCAGACCTCCAGCCATGAATAACAACAATCACAACACTCAGAACCACAGCAACCGCAACAATCGCTTCGATGACCGGAACTGCGGGAATCATCAAGGAAACTGAGTAGAGCATACCATCTGTCCTAAATGCTTGAAAAGACACCCGGGAGAATGCCAGGCCAACACCAATAAATGTTTTAAGTGCGGTCAGGCAGGACATCTGAGGAAGAATTGTCCACAATGGAAGGTAGGACAGAATAATAACAACAATCTAGTGCCAGCAAAGGTTTTTTCCTTAACTCAGAATGAAGCAGCCAACAGCAATACCGTAGTCACAAGTTAGCTCCCTATATCTTGTACGATGTGTAGAGTCCTTATTGATTATGGAGCGACTCATTCTTATGTTTCAATGAATGTGATTGATAAACTGAGTATGCCTTATAAACTGTTTGAGCATAACTTTAGTACAATGTTGCAAACGGGAGACATAATGTTGTCAAATAAGTTGTTACTGTCAACGCCTGTAATGGTAGAGGGCAGGGAGTGCCCAGCAGACCATATAGAACATAGTATACAAGATTATGATATCATACTTGGCATGGACTAGCTATCCAAACATGGGGCCACAATAGACTATCGGAAGAAGACTGTAGAGTTCAGGCCAAAAGAAGGAGAGGTCTTTTCCTTTACAGGAGAAGTAGCAGGTTTTTGGACACCCATAATATTTGCACCGGAAGCACGGAATATGATGCAACATGGTTTTTCTGCATTTCTGGCTAGTGTGGTGGATAAATCCGAGTTAGAATTAAAACCGGAAATTGTACATATTGTTTGCGAGTTCCCGGAGGTGTTTCCCGAGGAATTACCAGGATTACCCCTGGACAGAGAAATTGAGTTTGTAATCGAGCTTGCACCAGAAACAACACCAATCTTTAAAGCACCCTATCGAATGGTGCCTGCGAAGTTGAAGGAACTTAAGAATCAACTACAGGAGTTGGATAAGGGGTTCATAAGACCCAGACATTCACCATGGGAGCACCATTCCTATTTGTGAAAAAGAAGGACGAGAGCATGAGAATGTGCATTGATTACCGAGAACTCAATAAGGTGGCCATTAAGAATAAATATCCTTTGCCTAGGATAGACGAACTTTTTGATCAAATGCAAGGGGCAGCAGTATTCTCAAAGATTGATTTGCGATCTGGGTACCGTCCGTTGAAAGTGAAAGAGGGAGACATTCCGAAAATGGCTTTCAGAACTCGCTACGGGCACTACGAATTCTTAGTGATGTCTTTTGGACTCACTAACGCCCCAGCAGCATTTATGGATATGATGAACATGGTATTTAAGGATTTCTTGCACAATTTTGTGGTAGTGTTCATAAATGATATCCTTATTTACTCGAAGACCAAGGAGGAGCATTAGGAGCATTTGAGGTTGACTCTGTATAGATTACGAGAACATCAGCTATACGTTAAGTTCTCTAAGTGTGAGTTTTCGCTGGAGCAGGTAACATTCCTAGGGCATATAGTGTCCAAAAATGGAATAGCAGTAAACCCATCAAAGATCGAGGCCATTAGAGACTGGCCCCAGCCAAAGAATACCTTAGAAGTTCGATGTTTCTTAGGATTTGCGGGTTACTATAGGAAGTTTTTCAAGGGTTTCTTAAAGATCGCCACACCATTGACCAACTTAACCTGTAAGCATCAGAAATTTTCATGGACAGAGAAATGTGAAGAAAGCTTCCAGACCATGAAGGATAAGTTGATTTCTCCACCTATCCTTTGTGTTCCCACAAAGGGCGGGAAATTTGTGGTGTATTGTGATGCATCAAAGAACGGTTTGGGATGTTTGTTGATGCAAGATGGGAAGGTGGTCGCTTATGCTTCCAGAAAACTTAAGGATTATGAAAAACGATATCCTACTCATGACCTTGAGTTGGCAGCAGTGGTGTTCGCACTGAAGATATGGAGACATCACCTATACGGAGACAAGTTCGAGATATACACTGACCACAAAAATCTTAAGTACTTCTTCACGCAAAAGGAATTGAATATGAGGCATCGAAGGTGGTTGGAATTAATGAAAGACTATGATTGTGAGATTCTATACCACCAAGGCAAGGCCAATGTTGTTGCATATGCATTGAGTAGGCAGGGACATGGGAATGTCTCAGCACTACGTATAATAGAGATGCCTCTTCAGAAAGAGATCATAAGTGCCAGCATCGAACTTGTGAGAGGAAGTTTAGCAAACCTCACATTGCAATCCTCCCTACTAGAACAAATTCGAGAAGGACAGAAAGTTGATGAAGCCTTAATAAAGCAAGAGGCTTTGGTACAAGAAGGTGGCAGCTGTGATTTCACATTATCTAATGGTGGATTGCTGAGATACAAGGATAGGATTTGTGTGCCTGACAATGTTGAGATTAAGGAAAGTATTATGAAAGAAGCACACACAACACCCTATTCCTTACACCCTGGGTCCACGAAGATGTACCAAGGCCTTAAGGCGTTATATTGGTGGCATGGAATAAAAAGGGAAATTGTTGTGTTTATTGCTAGATGTTTGACATGCCAGCAAGTAAAGGCAGAACACCAAAAGGCCAGCGGGGTTACTTCAACTGCTCTACATTCCTGAATGGAAATGGGAGGATATAGCAATGGATTTTGTGGTAGGGTTACCCAGAACCGCCAAGCATCAGGGCTCTGTGTGGGTAATAGCAAATAAACTCACTAAGTCCGCCCATTTCCTGCTAGTTAAGACTATATACTCGGCATACCAATATGCAGAATTGTATGTAAGTCAGATAGTGAGATTTCATGGGGTGCCAAAGTCGATAATTTCTGATCGAGGGTCATTTTTCACATCGAACTTTTGAAAGGGGCTACAAAGAACAATGGGATCAAGGCTAAATTTTAGCACCGCGTTTCATCCTCAGACTGATGGGCAGTTTGAGAGGACTATACAGATTCTAGAGGAAATGTTGAGGTGCTGTGCTTTGGAATGTTCAGAGTCTTGGAACCGATACTTACCCCTAATGGAGTTCTCTTATAATAACAGTTACCAATCTACTACTGGGATGGCTCCCTCTGAGATGCTATATGGGCGTAAGTGTAGATCTCCTTTGCACTGGGATGAAGTTGGGGAGAAGCAGATTTTAGGCCCTGAGGCAGTTAGGGAAGCCAGTGAGGCGATCGAGAAGATTTGCCAAAGGATGCTTACCGCGCAGAGTAGGCAAAAGAGCTACGCTGACCTTAAGAGAAGGGACATCGAGTTTTTAGTGGGTGAGTTTGTTTTCTTGAAAGTCTCGCCGATGAAAAGTGTTATGAGCTTTGGAAAGAAAGGGAAGTTAAGCCCTAGAGATATAGGTCCATTTGAGATTTTGGACAGAGTCGGGAAAGTTGCTTACCGTTTTGCATTGCCCCAGCATTAGCCAAAATGCATAATGTATTTCACGTCTTGATGTTGCGTAAATATGTGTCAGACCCCTTTCATGTTTTGAGTTACGAGCCGTTACTGCTGAAGCAGGACCTGAGTTATGATGAATAGCCTGAGTGCGTTATTGAAAAGGGAATGAAGGAACTGAGATCCAAAAGGATTCCACTAGTCAAGGTCCTGTGGAAGAATAGTACGGAACGAGAACGAGAAGCAACATGTGAGTTGGAGGAAGACATGAAAGAAAGATACCCTGAATTATTTGGTAAGAAAGAATTTTGGGACGACATTCCTTTTTAAGGAGGGTATATTGTAGTGCACCAAAATTTTTTTAGTTATTAATTTTTTGTGTTTTATTTTATTTATTGTTAAGTGTTGTGAATTATTTTATTTAATTGTTTGTTTGTTTGTTTAAATTAATTGTTATAATTGTTTGGTAGAATTTTGTGAATTTAATTGTTAAATGTTATTTAAGACAAGAGTATGTTTAAGACAAGATCAAAAATGATTATTTTTTTATGACTTGTGAGTATGTTTCAAGGTGGTTGATGAATTATTGTATGCTAATGGTAACATTAAAATCATTAAAAAGGGTGTAGAAACATGCTAAGGTTTGAGTTGGAACATTGTTATTAAATATGTATGAATTTTGTGGAGTATGATGAAAATAATGAATTTCATGATTTATTGTACTTGCTGATTTTGTGTAAAAATGATGTTGTATGTGATGAAAATAATGTTTTGAGCACTTAATTAAATTTTGCAAGTGCTATGATGTTTTAAGAAATTAAATGGAAAAATTTAAGATGCCTTGAAATGATATTTTTGTGCAAATAATTGCCTACAGATTTTTTTTATATATTTTTGATGAAAATATGAGTTTTTAAAATTAAAAATGGTGATTTTGAGGATATATTTAGTTGCGAGAATTTTAATAAAAAATGTGAGGTTGTATTTTTAATAAAATAAATTTGATGTGTATGTTGAAATAAATTAATGCCATAAACTATGAAAATATTAAAAGTGGTATTTTTAATATAACTATGAGTGTTCATTTTAATAGTTATAATTTTCTTTATTTTAATTAAGAAAAATGGTGAATTTAATTTACTTGTGAATCTTTAAGTGAATCAAATAGTGGCTGAATGTTTATTAAAATATTTTAAAAATAGTTATTGAATTATAACTTAAGAATTTATTCTATTTAAATATTATGTCTTAAAAATAATACAAGCAAAAATGTATTTTTTTCCACATCTAAAAATTGTTCTTTTTCTCACATTATGTTTGTAAATATGTTAATTGGATTATAATGTTATTTTGTAAGGAAATATGTTAAATTATATGTAATTTTACATAATTTATAGTCCTTGTTATTTTACGGAATTTAAAAGTAAATAATGGAATTATTATATTTTTAAATTGGTTAAATAAATTATTTCATGAAATAAAAATAATGTCTGAAGAGGTTTAATCAACTTAGTGAATTTAAGGAGATAAATAATGGTTCAAAGCATGTTACTAAGTCATGATTTTTAAAACAATAGAAATAAGCGTGTAGGAATTATCGTTTTGAAAGTCGCTTTTTAACAATGTTATCATGTATGCATGTCACATGCAATTGCACTTTTACGTTAAAAAATATGTATATTATGCAACCATATGATTTTTACATAAGGACCACGCATGTTGTAACGTCTTGCGTTTTCGGGTACCTTTAAATGACTCGGGTCGGGATTTTTCCCCCGGGTTAAGAATATTATTTTAAATAATATTATATTTTGTTTGGAAGTATTCCATGAGTTATTGCTAGCCAAAATATGAATTTTGTGATTTTAAAAGTCAATATAAGACTTTCGGTCCTGTACCGACACAAAAACCCTAATCGGGTAAAAATCTCGGAAAATAAAATGAAAATCATGGCAATTATATTTTGGGCATAAAATACATTCATAAAAGTTAAAGTTTGGTCAAAATTAATAAACCTAAAAGAAAATGGAAATTTTAAGGCATTTTGTGTTAAATGCCTAATTTTGCCGAAATGGGGAATTTTATTCCATGAATGGACCTTAGGTTAAATTTTATTATGTGATTAATTAAATTAAATGTGAGAGACATTTAATTTAATTAATTAATGTTAAGTTTGGTGATTAAAACTTAATAAGAGTGAAAAATGTGTTAAAAGCCAATTTGGACTTTTCTTCTTATGAAACATTTATTAACCTTTATAAAAAAAATTATATAAAACATAGATAAAATGAAAAGGGTGGCCGGCCATGTGGTATTTTTAGAGTTGTGTGAACCCAATTTTATAAAGTTTAAATTCCATTTAATTAAGAAGTCAAGTGGGCAAGTGGGTAGAAAAACACTCAAGTGTTTTGTGATATTTTGAAGAGTTTTGTGAGCTATTCTAACCTCCAAAACCGACCCCCACACTATCTAAATCACTATCATCTTTTTTTTTTAACTCTCTCAAGTTGTTTCTCAATATTCAACCTCAAGAACACCAAGGAAACTTGGAGGCTAAGTCTTGGTCTAGGGAGGGTTTTCCTTAAGGTAAAGTTTCATTAATCTAGACTTTTGTAAAGTTTTAAGCATAGAGTTTCAAATAGCTAATTAACTATGTTGTTAGGGGAAGTTGGTTAGGGTTTTTGAAAGGTTTTGAAGGAGTCAAAGCTGATAGGAAGGTCCAAACCTTAAGCAAGAACACCAAAAAGGTAAAAAGTTTACTTTTGATGATTTTGCTGTAGGGTTTTTAGTTTTAAGCATTATTTTGTATATTTAATGCTTAAAGTTTCTTGTTGGTGATGTAATAAGGTTATGATAGTTGTTTAAATAATTTTTATGATGCATGTGTATTGATTTTTGAAAATGGGAACCAAAACCCCCAAGGGTTTTGTAGGATACCCTAAAACAAAACATGTTTTGAGCTGTGACTTCCAAGGGGTCAAGCAGCCACTGTATATTGGTTTTGTAAAATTAAATTGTACTGTGATATTGTTGAGATTGAGTGCATAAAATTGAGCTTTTGAAACACTAAAAAATGTTTAGAAATGAGTAAGTTATGCTATTTCAAAGTTTAGGTAAAAAACTGTTTTTTCGTATTCTTATTTTCGAAACCAAGTTTGGACAGCCACTGTATAGGGCAAATGAACCCAATTTTTTCTAAAATTTTGTGGACATATTTCTGGCATAACCTATTATTCCACTGTATAATTTGGTAAGAAAATATTGAACGGTTTGAAAGTTATTAACTTTCAAAGTTTGGAAAAAAATAAGGACTTGAAAATAAGGTCATTTTTACCTCATTGTTGGAAAATGATTTCACCAATAAAAAATGCTCATTTTTACCTAAGATTTTACAAAGACCTAAATAGCATAAAAAAATGGAATTGGGAAATTTTGGTAACAATTGGGTAAGTAAATTTCAAGTTATGAACTAACGAAGTATGTAGTTAAAAATGTGAAAAATAGGCTTTTCACACTTAGTGTAAAAATGAGATTTTGGAACATAAGGTAAAAAATAAAATTTTGCTTATTTCAATATATAAATTGGTAAGTCTTGAAATCATATTTTCACTAAAATTACCCCTTTGAGTTTAAATGAATTATTTTTATTAAAGAGTTTTTATTCTTTCTAAAAATAAGAGATTTAATTTATTAATAGTTAATAAATTAAAAGAGGGTTTAAAACCCTATATTTTGAGAAAATAATTAAATGAATTATTTTTCTAGTAAGTAAAATTGATTAATTGATTTTGGAAAATTAGTTAGTCAAGATGGGAAATTTTTAACGGTTTTCCTAATTAAGACACATTAGGCTATTTTCTTAGAACGATTTTTAGAGATTAAAACCTTAAGAAAAATAAAACCTTAAGAGTTTATTTTCTTTAAAAATAATTAAGGAATTTATTTGTATTTTCTGGATATAATACCGGCTAAAATCTTACATATTTTAATCGACTAGTCGAAAGTGCAGGTTAATAGCGATACATTGAAAGAATAAGATTTTTAGCGGATTGTGGGGAAATATCATTGTGATACCCGAGCCTAGGTATCGAGACCTTAGGATAGGTCTCCCCGAGACTTAGGGTTTAGTCTCGAATATTTTGTATGACTTTCCTTAATAGGTTTAAAACCAAATAAGGATTATAAATCCATACAAATGACTTTTATTAAAATGACCAAACTGCCCAAAATAATAATAATGAATTATGAGTGCCATAATTAATCCACTGTATGGATAACTACAGTATTAGCTAAGCGTAACTGGATTGAACGTTGGAGGGTGAAAACCTGCTGAGCGCTAAGGACTCCAAGTAAGTCAACTTATATTGTATGGCTGCAACATGAAATGATTATTGTCTTGTATGTTAGTATAGGGATACATGCACATATATAGACTGTCATAGAAAGTTGCTTAGAGACGTTAGTCTAGTGAGTGCTGATTTAGAAAATATGAACGGTAGATGTCCGTCATATCCTAGACGGTTGATCCCCGTCACACTGCTTGATTTTATTTATGTCCGGTTCATTACCGCGACGAGTGGCCATGAGATGAGGATAAGCTGGTTAAACCTAGGGGCGCCAAAATAAATGGGACCTAGGGGCCCTCATGCTTACTTAATCATTGGACGATTAGAATTCGAGCAAGTGCTCTGATAAGTTATTCCCAGATAGCAGCCGTGAATATTAGCCATTCAGTGAGAGTGCCTAGAGATACTAGGGGTTGCCAAGATTGAGTGAGGCTGAACACCCTAGGGGCAACTGCTCACCAGCACCACTGATTAACATAGAAGTCTCCGTAAAACCGTATAAATTGGATTACACTCTTGGATAAGTAGCGATGCCCTAGGTAACACAATAGTTACCCTTGATGAGAATATTTATTGGCTAGATCTTAGTGTGGAGACTTGGTTCTCTTTTACAGATTAGCAATTATGTTGGAGGGCGCGTTATGCCTGAATTGTTGGAAATTGTTGAGCGTTGGTCTCGAATTATATTGTGATATAATATATCTGCTTGCTCTAGGATTTTCTGAGTGTAGGGATATAATTGTTGATAAGATATAGTTGTGATATAATATTTCTACTTGCTCTGGGATTTTCTGAGTGCAAGGATATAATTGTTGATAAGATATAGTTGTGATATAATATATCAGCTTGTTCTAAGATTTTTCTGAGTGCAGGATTTTTATCTAGTTATGAATTAATTTATCCTTGGTTATCAGGCATGACCATAAGTTTGCCAGGACGCTTTAGCGTTCTTGAAATTGATTGTGTAGGGTCCGGAACCCTAATTCTCTACATGCTTTGTTTGAAAGTTGATCTTACTAAGCGTTTTCGCTTACCTAGTTGTTTCATGTTGTAGGAAAGAGCAAGGGCAAGGCAGAGCAGTGAGCGCTGGAGTCTTCCTTGCAAATGTACATGTGGACCGACCTTTTGGGAAGCCGTTTTATTTTTGGAAATGTTGTGTAATTTTCCTAAACTAGGCTCACTCTACTCTTTATAAAACATGTTTGTAACTAAATGTTAAGTATGGCCATACGACTTTTTAAAAAGTTTTTTTTTTCTATGGGTTTTTGAGACATTTTGTTAAATGAAAACATTTATATTTCTGCATTATCGAGTCTTGAAAATCCGGGTCGTTACACATGTAACATATGTATAATTTGCATTATTCTTTTGATGACTTTATGTGTAATTATGCCTAGTTTGATATTGTGGATAGTTTTCACCATGTGTGCATGGCCCATGCACACATGGGATATATGAGTGGGCACAATAGAGTTTTATGTGATGCTAAAGGAAGTTATTTGGTTATGGTATAGGCTCGTTGTGAAGTTGTCATTTTTGGTTTTCTTGGACCTGAGGTAAGGAAGTTAGATAGAATTTTATTTGTTTATGCTGTGAATGGTAAGGTTGGCTCGTATGAATAAGAATGTTATGAATGATGATGCTTTTGCGATATGGATTATGAAATGTTATTTTTGGTTGATATGACTGGATTGTATGTCATTTGAAAGTTGTATGTTATGAATGGTTGTTAGCGTGATTAATGTTTCTCAACAATAAAGGGGTTGCTAAGGATGTGAAGACGTAACTCCAGTTACTAAGGATATGTAGACGTAACTCAAAGGGCAGAGTGCCAAGGTTATTCAAGGACCAGAGATCTTGTTTACCTCAAGAGGTGACATGGACAAGTTAGCGAGTCATGTTCACAAAGATATGATGTTTATATTATGATGATGATGACTTTGTATGTGATGCCAGTTTTGTGATGATGATGTTTATGTTTACGATAATGATGTTGTTACAATAATGATGCTATGATGTATGATGATGTATGAATGTAAATATTTTTTGTTGTGTTTTACTTATGTGTTATTTGTACTTCCTTACTGGGCTTGTAGCTCACCCTCTTACTTTCCCTTCCAAGTAGCAAATAGGGATTTCTCTGTGGCACGCGTGGTGAAGTGGGGAGTTCTATTGTCATGGTGTGTATGGCGTGGGGACATCCTATGGACGAGAAACGATAAGTTAAAATTCCATTTTTCTAAAATAATGTTATGTTTATTTTGACATGCTAAACTTATCAGTAGGACTTGAACTTTGGTTATTTTTAAGAACATTGTATGAAAACTACTATTTTTCTTTTTAAACTATTGGGCCCAACTTGCATGTTTTAGAAAGGTCCCACTAGGATTTTATAATAAGTGCCTTTTCTCCTATTAATTCATGAGTATGCGAATGTTTTACAAAGTACTAGATTATGGCATTTTACAAATATTGTACCTAGAATTGATTGGAAACAAGTTTGGGTTCAGATTGAGCAAGTTGGGAAAACTGGAAAAAATCCATCTATACAAACTGGTCGACCAACCTACTATAACTTGGCAGGATACTTTTTATTTGGTAGTTGGTCGACTGGCTCTGGTCAACCGGTCGACCGACCTTTGCTATCAGTTTGATTTCAAGTCCGATTTTGATGGTTTTTGATGGGTAACCTTAGGGGATCTTAAGCTAAGGTTCCTAGGACATAATTGGACATGTTAAAAGTATAATTGGAGTCTAGTGAGGTTTATGGAAAAGTTATGGTAGGTTTTGGTATATGGGAAAACTAAATCTGCAATATATTGATTTTGACTTAGGGCTATTTAAGGTCTCTTGATGGAGATCGCACTTGAGTCAGTATTAATTAATTTCTAGAATTCAGGTAAGAAGAGTGGAAACCTGTATGCAGAGGGTATGCTTGGTATTCGTTCTTGTGTATGAACTATGCTATCTCTTGTTATGATGTGATTCACACCATGATATGCATGGGTAATGACATGTTTTGATTTTGTCTTGATACATGTTTGGATATATATATATATTGTTGTACGGACTGCTACGAACATGATTGCTATTATGTCTCGATGCATATGATGATATATGTATGCAAGGACTATTTGAACATGCTTGAGAATGCATGCTGATTAACTTGGGTGTACAGACTCAAGGGGCTGTCGCAAGGGCAATATTATTGCATTAAGAATGCATGTTTATTTACTTAGGTGTATGGACTCAAGGGGATGTCGCAATGGCAATGTTGTTGCATTATGATGTTATGCGTATGTTCTATTGTTATACATTAGATATATGCATTATGATTATGATTATGATGATGTACTCTATGACTATGATGTTATGCAATTTGAATGTGTTGATATTCATGTGCATTTGGATTGATTATGCCTTGACTCACGAGTACTCTATATGCATGTAAGGATAAAGGAAAGCAATGAGTTGGAGAGCTGCTGTAACGCCCCAAACTCCAGGGACCGTTACGGTGTGCCTTGTAAACAGTGCTAAACTCGCTAATTGAGTCATTTGGCCAAAATCGTGAACTAAGTATGATTAGCGGTTTAGGGATTAAAAACTTTGGTTAAGATGTAACGTTTCACTAGAACGTTTAATATATATACATTGGGATCCCGAATATATAATTTCAGAGTTTATTACAGAAAATATTTACAACAGGCCGTTCTAAGCGGCAAAAAAAGGTTCAACCCTAGTTCCACTTTAAACCTCGGCCGTGGCGGACGAGCAGCTGCATATGTACACGTCATCACCTAAGCTCTCCAACTCAAGATGGTCCAGCTTCCTCTTGCCTTTACCTGCACCACGTAGCACCCGTGAGCCAAAGCCCAGCAAGAAAACCCAATAAAGCATGATATAATATCAACAACAATCATAATAACCATTCAGGACTATCAGTCCAAGCAAATAGGTGACAATAGCCAAAAGTCACAATAATGAGCATCGCTCCTTCTAGCCATGTGACGATAGGGTCACCAGTGCTTAACTGATAAATGATCCTTTCTTAAGTTTGATTTGGACAGGTGCAAGGTGATTAGTCACCAACATAACCTTCCTCATGACTCTGGAGTCGAAACTATGGACAACGTCCCTTAGCCATGTGACAAACGGTCACCGGGGTCATATACCTTGGCTATAGTCATCTGGTCGTAGACCAGGCAAGCGCTTATAAGTTCTTCGACCCTAGGGTCGGTCTAGCATTAATGCCATAGAGCCATTCAATGCGTGATTCTAGACTTTAGAGTCGGTCCCTGACTAGTCAGTGTCATACACAAGTAAGTCATGCCGCCAAACATATATCTCACGTTCCGTATCCATAAACGAGGCATTTAGCATACTTACTAAACAGGTATTAGTGCTATTAGGGCCATGCATAAACACAGAGGCTCAAGCTCTGAACGATATCATACTCAGTATATAAAGCATGTCCCAATCACATGTTTCTCATGCATCATATGCAATAAATCCAGCAATCTAACATGCACCAATAACAGCCATGCATGTCACGTTTGATAGTCAACCAACATGCATCAGGAATAGCCATGCATGTCATACATAATAATCAATCGACATGCATCAATAATAACCACGCATGTCATACTCACTAATTAACCAACATGCATCATAATAACCATGCATGTCATACATAATAATCAACCGACATGCATCAATAATAACCATGCATGTCATACCCATTAATTAACCAACATGCATCATAATAACCATGCATGTCATACATAATAATCAACCGACATGCATCAATAATAACCATGCATGTCATACATAATAATCAACCGACATGCATCAACAATAACCACGCATGTCTCATATACATAGGGTGCAGTTTTCTTACCTCAAAGTCGAGCTAGAACGATTTAAAGAACGACCCTTGAGAACGATCAACCTTTAGTCCTTTAGCGGTCACCTAGTCATAACCAAATATAAGATACCATCAATAAAAATGGTCAACATAAGTTTCCAAACCAATATCTAGCCTCGGGGACATCAATCCCTACTTAACCGGGTACTAGGATCAACCCCGAGGCCTATGGTAAGCATCCCTAGGCTTAAAACACAATTTTGGTCAAATCTGCCCTGATGGGCCACGGCTCACCACAGCCATGCCACGGCTCATCACCCTGACAGAGGCATTTCTGCCTCAAAAGACACCTTAGGCCGCGACACACAAAAGCCAGGCCGCGGCTCATTACCCAGATCAGGCAAAAATCAGAAACGCACCAGCTCGACCTCCCCTGCATAATCCCCTAAAACCAAGCCTTCAAACCAGCTCCAAACCTTCTCCAAACACACAATTAAACCTCTAAACATCACCCATAACTCCCCCTCATCAAAACCCAAACCAAACATCAACCTAACTCCCATTAATTCCACTTAACCACCAAGAATTCACAAGCTGAAATCTTAAACTAAAACAGAGTATAAACCAGAAACTAATGGTTGAAACTTACCTTAAATCCGAGTTTGAACCCCCTTCAATGGCTGAACCAAACTCCTAAGCTTCCACCTTTAATTTCTTAGCTTAACTCCTCAATTGGGCTCTCAAAAATCCAAAGGAAAGAGTGAAGGAAACCTTGTACGGGAGAGAAAGGGAGATATGAGGATAGGCTCTGTTTTGGTTCTGTATTTTCTACAGCCTTTAAGTCATATAAATCCGTAAGGTCAAAAGACCATAATGCCCTTAAGCCAAATAAACCCCTTTAAAAGCTTCCAAGGGTAAAACCGTCCTTCCCCGCCTATCTTGTTAATTTTAATTAACGCTCTCCAATTCCTGCTATTCTCAATATTCCCAATTACCAATAAATCATATCCCATTACCCTTTAATTCCCGGTAATTCTCTAATCATTAAATTCACCCCGAGACTCACCCCGAGCCCCGAACTTAAACCTGTTATGACTAGACTGAACACTTACATCCCATGATCGTCTCATGTCGATTAGCTCGAACCAATCCACCTTATAATGTGGCTATATTAATTAATCACAATCACGCACCCAAAATATACAATTACGCCCACAATGGCCAAATTACCAAATTACCCTCATAATTAACATATGAGCCCATATGCATGCATTCACCATCAAATAATAATATAATCCACGTAAACATGCATATAATCATTAAATACTATAATAAATCAATTATGGCCCTCCCGGCCTCCTAATCAAGGTCCTAAACCTTATTAGGAAATTTGGGGCATTACAGCTGTGGCGGTGTGAGTACATGTTAGGGATGATACGACTATGGGTTGGGCCACTGGATGTGTTATGTTTTGGTTAATCAAGTATTTGATGTAAATAACTTATGAGATTTTGGAGTCTCCATTTTCTTTTGAATTTTTCGGCTATGTCATAAATAGCAAGGCCTGTAGGCTATTAGACTTGGAGTCGAATGTGATAATTGAATCAAGAAAAGTAGAGTTCTATGAGAACATGTTATATTGTGATAGCAACTCTCAAGAACCCACATGTCTTGGAGAATTTTGTGAGGAGAAAGATCCAAAGGTCGATGAAAAACCTATATGACCCTAACTATTATAGATAGACTATTCTCATTTCGTTTTTAAATTTTCATTATATTTTGCATTCACCTTTGATATTTCTGTTATATTTAATGTGAGCATTCTATTTATCGAGGAGGAGTAATTTCACTCTCCATTTTACATCATTTCTTGATCTTGCTTTAATCTTTAAATTTTCAAGATTTGCCTTCATACTATGCATATGATTCATGATTAGTCTTAAGGGTTTGTATTATTGAGTTTAGTCATATTATTCAATATTAATTTATAGTGAGTAAGCCATAAATTCTTGACAAATTTCTCATTCCTAGGTGATAGGCTCGACGAGTTTGTGGAGAAATTCTAAGCTCGTCTCATTGCTAAGGAGGCAGAGACGACCACTCAAGATGCTTGATCTAGCGAGGAGGTTTCTTCAGAGGGGCCTAAAGAGAATTAGACGGCCTAATCAATCTCTTTCTTTTTACTGTAATTTTATGTACCCCGACCATTGTGGCCAAGACAATATTTTTATTTTAGTTTTTATTATCACTCTGGCCCTTGAGCCCGAGACAATTAATTCTGTTTGGATGGTTGAGTATATTTTGACTTTCATACATGTGGATACTTTTGAACTCATTTTTTTTTATCTTTATTAATACTTAGTTTTATTATTTAGGCATTGTACTTTATATTTCCCTATACTACTACAAGTATTTTTTTTTCAATACACTTGTTTAGTATGAGAAACATGATTCATTTTTCAAGCTTAATCCCAACATGTTTAATATTCCATGAAAACATCAATTGCCCTTACTTTTATTTTGTTTTTGACTTATTGTTTGAAATTTTATAACATTGGAGTTAACACAAACATTGATTATTTCACATAATTGGGCCTAAACATTTATGTGTGATTGCGACCTATTAAAACAAACCCAATGCACCACATTGTAATGAGTCCTACACAAATGTATTTCCTAGTTGTGGTATAGTTTATCCATACCTACATGTCCCCAAGTAAACTAGGTTGTTTTCCTAAGTTTACTTTCCTTACAGTACGAGCAGAAAATAAATAACTGAATAAATTACATTGAAATGAAATATATCAATAAGAAAAATTGGAAACTCCTTTAATTTTTTCTATCATGCATATACCCAAAAAAATTAAAATAAACTAAAATCTAGTTTGGCAAGACAAACGCCAAACAAAGCTATTGATAATATGGTCGGAGATGCTCGTTATACCAAGTTTATGGGACCAATTCACCATTTAAAAGTCCTAATTTATAAACTATTGGGAATTTATGATTTTACACTTTCTTAATTAACAATGCATAATAGGAATAATACAATATTACAAATCCTAGATGATAACCAAGACCTTATTCAAAGTATGAATGCAAATCTTAATAATCAAATAAACATGTTCATGGTATGAATGCGAATCTTGATTAGAAAGGATTAAGTGATTAAATGATTATAAGGTGAACTTAGAAATATTTAATCATCAATACTAATAGCATAAACACAATAGAATGACACAAATACAAAATTAGGATTTAGAGAGATACAACATTTTATTTTGAGCAACTTGATAAAAATATTGTTGTCCAAAATATCTATTCCAAGCATCCCTTTATACCTTGAAGTTTCAATCAAGTAGAATGAGATTTGAGATTTAACAATCCTTGAAACTCATGCAAGTCAAGCAATGCTTGATGAGTTTCTTAGAGAAAACTAGTAATCTTGAGAGCTAGAGAGAGAGAGAGGGTTTTAGAGAGAGAGAGACAGGAGAGTGATCAAGTCACCAATTATCATAAATGAACCCTTTGAATAGTATAAGAACCTCATTAGACTCAACTAATGAGATTAGAGTATTTTAATTGGAATTTTGGAGCCAAAACACGTCACTGTACAGATTCTTATGGACATCCCAGGCGACACATCGCCTGGTTCATTCATTCATGGTCAAGCGACATGTCGCCTCTAATGCCTGGCAGGAGATGCATCACCTAGTTCATTGATACGTGGTCGAGCGACGCGTCGCTTGCCCGAGGTGACACTTTGTCAACGCCACTGACTTGGAGACCCAAAACTTGTCTCAAAACATCTCTAAATGCTCCCAAATTTTTTGGGTATTCTCAAATACTCCAAAGAAACAATTTAGAACAAAAAGATGATTTATAAATGCCTATATCGAAAGTCGACTCTCACATGTTGACTTTTGTGAAATTATTGTAGTTTAGCACCTCTTCGTGCCTTCAATTTACCATGTGTTTAGCCAATCATAATATTACCTCACTTGGTTAAATCCATCCTCAATTCTATAGCTGAGCAATATTCGTGCATAAAGTAAAGTACCTTTTGGGTTTGAATGATGGATTCAATTTGATATGGTCTCTCCCAATTTAGTTCGAGCTCTCCAACTAACAGGTTGCTAGGAAAACTTGTCTTAACACCCTGTCACCAATATAAAAACATTTTATATCAGACTTTAGAATTCAAATACTTGATGACACGTTGTTGATATGAAGCATTACAGAGTTATGGCTTCTCTCCTTTTTCGTCGAGAAAATCTAATGATTTTTTGAACAACTCGTGATTATTCTTCTCGTCGTAATATTGTTGTCGATGTAAAACTACATTTATCTCCATAGGTAGCATTGCTTCACTTCCATATATAAGAGAAAATGGGATATGCCTTTTAGACATTCAAGATGTTGTACAATATGCCCAGATTACTTGTGGTACCTCGTATTCCCATCTCCTTTTTATCTCTTCCAAGCATTTCTTCAAGGAACTCTTGAGAGTTTTGTTTACTGGCTCAACCTGACCATTTGCATAGGGTGTGCCACCAAGGGGAAACATTTAATGATACATATTTTTTGCATATCCCTATGAATAGGTTGATGTCGAATTACATACCATTATCATATACAATTTTCCTCAGCAAACCATATCGACAAATTATATTCTTGACAAAAATATCTAATACTTTTTTTTTCTTCTAAGTAATTGTGGCTAATGGCTTGATTTCGACTCATTTGGTAAAGTAGTCGATTACCACAACTGTGTAGCATACTCCTCCTTGATTTTTTGGTAATGAGCTATTTGAATATATTCCCCACACAACAAAGGGCCATGGTGAGTCATCATGCCTAACTCAATTGGCAGTATTCGAGCTATTGCCGAGAAACTTTGACACTTACCGCACTTGTTCACGATCTAATTTGAATCTTCATTTAGTGTAGGAAAAATATAACCTTGACTTTTAATTTTCTTCGTGAGGCCCTGACCCCCAACAAGATCTTTGCAAAACCACTCATGGATTTCTTTCAATATTTCCTTTTCTTCATGCAAGGTCACACATCTCAACAATGGCATGGTATAGCCTCGCCGTAGAATTTCACATCGTACAATGTATAATTCAGAATTTTATACAATAATTTTTTAGTCTCATTCCATTCATTTGACAATTTTCTGGTTGTGACGTACTCTATTATAGGAGTCATCGGTGTTGGCTATGCATCTATCATTTTGACTTCTTTTTCTTTGGAGAAAATGGCCAGTTATCCAAAGAATTCTATTGGGACCACATTTAATGCGACCACATTTAATTCAGCCTATTTTGTTTTGCTAACTGAATTAATGCATCAAAGTTTGAATTTCATTCTCGAGGAACTTGTTCGATTGAATAGAAGTCAAATTGATTGAATTAAGTTTTTACCTTAGCCTAATATGATGCCATTTTAGTCCCTCATTCATGGTATACTCTGAGCACTTGAATAACAATGAGTCGAGAATCACTAATGAACTGTATTGTTTTTACCTTCAATTCTCATGCAACTCTTAGTCATGGGAGCAGGGCTTTGTATTCAACTTCATTATTTGAAGCAGTGAAGTTGAACCTTAATACAAAAGGAAGCCAATGCCTCTCTGGAGTGATAAAAATGATCCATGGTTCTATAAAATTTTTGTTTATGGAACCATCTTCAAACAACCTCCATACATCTCTAGTTGAGATTTTTATTTCTTCCGCAAGTAACCCTGTGCATACTACAATAAAATCCACTAGGGTCAATCCTTTGATTGTAGTCCTTGGGTGATAGGTGATTTTGAATTGCCCTAGTTCAACCAATCGTTTCAACAATCGAGAAGATGGTTCTAGTTGTTGCAATACCTGGTGTAATGGTTGGTCAGTGGGAACGTGAATTGCATGCACCTGAAAATATGGTCGAAGCTTCCTTGATGCATTTGACTAAGCAAAATGTAAGGTTTTCAATAATTGGATATCTTGATTCAACTCCCAACATTCCTTTACGAATATAGTAAACAAGATGTTGAACTTACTTTTCTTCTCAAACAAGTGCTCAACTAAGTGTATATCGGTTATTGCGAGATAGATGTACATAATTTCCCCTGTTATTAGCTTAGACAATATATGTAGATTAGTGAGATGTTTCTTCAAAGAATGGAATACTTGAACACTCTCCTTAGTCAACTCAAAATTTTTACTTCCTCTTAGAAGGTTAATGACAGGAAGACACTTGTATATAGGTTTCAAGATGAATCTGCTTAAAACTGTCATATGACTTGTCAGACACTGTATGTCTTTATGTTTTCTTGGTGAAGGCATCTCCATTAGCGCCTATATTTTATATATTTTTTTTGCGATTAGCCTCTATCCCATGTGAGTTCATTATAAATCATATGAATTTTCACGAGGAGACTCGAAACGAGTACTTTTGGGGGTTTAGCCTCATGTTGTACTTTTTCAAAATGGAAAATGTTGGTATAGATTGTGTAAATCAAAGTGTGCAGTGGAAGGGTGACAACAAAAATTAACCAATACCATATCCAAGATCACATACATACACATACATTAAATCAAGATTCACAAAAAATATAATCATATCTCTCATAACCTATCAAGAATCCTCACTTTCTTTTAGTAAAATAATAACGATCATTCAATCCAATAAGGCAACTTTGTGATTCACACTAAAATCATCCATGTTAATCCTCAACACACAAGGATGTGTATGGGTACGTAGAATGTTGTGGAAAAAATTTAGGCTCTCTTGATCTACTCAACACATGAGATCACACCAATAAGACAACTTGGAGATTCACACAAAAATCTTCCAAGTCAATCCTCAACACACAAGGACATGTATGAGTACGTAGGATGTTATGGAAAAATTTTAGGCTTTTTTTATCTACTCAACACATGAGATCGAGAGAGGTTTGAAGAAGACAAAGGCTCTAAGAGAGTATTGTAGTTTTTCAAGTTTTCTCAAAATCTGAAAAATCAATCACTTCTATTTACGATACATTATTAAACTTTTATATACCTAAAATAATCTAACAAAATTAGACTCAGTCAAAACTGATTAGGTTTTAAAATTTAATTATATTTTAATCAAATTAAAATATCCCTTTTTGAATAATTTTTTAATAAATAAATAATTCAAATTCGTAACAATGAAAATTTGAATAGAACATATTGGGCTGTGACATATGTTACATGCCAGTCACTCTGCAAGCATTGTGACTGGGCGTGCGACACACATGTGCCTCCCAATTTTATCTCATTTATTTATTTAATTTTGAAGATAAAATATTTACATATTAAAATAATATAATATTTCACAAATATAGAAGTATCAGTTAATTCAAAATTAACGTTAATTTATAATTTAAATAATTTATTATCATATAGTAAATTTATATTTTTGTCGTTCATTAAGTAACCTAAAGCTATCTAATATTTAATACAACTACTATATAGTTGTAAAAAAACATATTAGTTTATTTATAATTAATTAATTATGCGTAATTATTACATAATTAGAACTTAGCTCGAAAAAATTAATTCTTTGACAATTAAGTGATTTTCTCCTTTTAATTTGTCAATTATATCCACACCCTTGATAGTGTAGTATAAAAGCGACTTGGGGACCATGGACTGATAATACTAAGCTTCCAATAAACCAGATTGTTAATTAAATAATGGTGTTTATTAATTTCATTATTACTCCACTATAAATATAAAATTACACTCTTAGTAATTATAGAACTATATTTACAGAATTATCTTGATTTTTCCATTGATATAATCACTTCGTGTAGGTATGTCCTTCAATTTATTGGTTCGCTAATTAGAGCTTGTCAAAATTATTGTTTCACCCTTCTAACACCATTTTTTCCTCAAGTACCATTAATTCAATAGTGAAACTATAATTTATTATCATATTATAAATTTGAGCTCAATAAATATTCAGTTCCAAAATTAACCTTAAGAGAATCAATATTTGATCTGTTTAGGAAAGCTCAATATTCGATCCAGCCATTCATACTATTGAATCTCCAAAAAAAAAGTCACTAGCCTCAGTATACTAAAAGACCTTAATGAGTGAATCAAAAGACTCAATAGACACGAACAAGAGTTCATGACTCTCAAGATATTGACTAATCTACATATGATCATCTTTTCAATATGAATTAAAATCTTATGGAAAACAATATGTTAATAAAGAAATTAATTAGCATTGTTCCTGTCATACATAATCTAATTATATAAAATACCTTTACTGAGGTGTTTGTAACACACTAATCTCCAGGGACCGTTACAGTGTGCCTTTTAAATAGTGCTAAACTCACTAATCGAGTCATTTGGCCATAATCGTGTAACTAAGTGTGATTAGCAGTTCATTGAAACGTTTACTGTATACATTGGGATCCCAAAAATATAATTTAAAGTTAATTACAACACAATATTTACAACTAGCCGACCTAAGTGGCAAAATAGGGTTAAACCCTAATTCCTTTTTAAACCCTCGGCCGTGGCAGTTGAGCAGCCGCATATGTACACATCATCACCTAAGCTCTCCAACTCAAGGATGGTCCAGCTTTCTTTTGCCTTTACCTTTGGTTTGAGCGAGAAATACGATAAGAACGACCCTTGAGAACGATCGACACCTTAATCCTTTAGCGGTCACCTCAATCTCATAATCACACCCTCTTCAATAGCATATCCCAAAACCTTCAAGGCTTGGTTCCTCAAAAAGAGCTACAAAGTTTAAAGGAAAATGGAAGAGAAATGGTGTATGGGAGAGAAGGAAATGGTGCTCTATTTTGCTGCAGCTAAAGGTTTATATCTATCCTTAAGGTCAAAAGACCAAAATGCCATCATGCCTAATTAAAATCCTTAACAGCCACCAAGGGCAAAACCGTCCTTTCGCGCCTATCTCGTTAATTATAATTAACACCCTCCAATTCCCGTTATTCTCAATATTCTCAAATGCTAATAAATCATATCCCATTACCCTTTAATTCCCGGTAATGATCTACTCCTCAAATCACCTCGAGACTCACCCCGAGCTCTGAAATTAAATCCCGTTATGACCAGACCGATAACATGCATTCAAAGATCGTCTCATGTCGAATGGCTCGAACAAATTAACATTATAATGTGGTCTTATTCAAAATTCACCACATGCATGAAAATACACAATTACACCCTCAACGGACCAAATTACCAAAATGCCCTTATAATAAAATGTGGACTCATATGCATGCATTTATCATCATATAATAATATAAATCACATAAACATGCATATAATCATTTAATGACATAATAAATAAATTATGGCCCTCCCAGCCTCCTAATCAAGGTCCCAAACCTTATTAGGGATTTTGGGGCATTACAACTATCCCCGCACAGAAATTTCTTCCTTGAAATTTATCTGAACCGCCCGGAATATAAATTCTGCACAACTGATTCTAGTTTCCCAGGTCGTTCCCTCGACCTCACTGTCTCTGCAACATACCTTAACCCAAGGTATAATTTAGCTCCTCAGAACATTATTCTTTTTGTTAAAATTTGAACTGGCTATTCCTTCAAGGATAACTTAGCCTCATTCTCCAGAGCCCTATAACTTAACTCATAAGTTTATTTTAACCCATGTCTTCAACATGGAAATATATATTACACTGTATACTACTAACAGTGCCAAAGATAAGGCCAATCCAAAGACAACCTGACCGATCCTATCCAGGATTCAAACGGTCATCTTAAACTAGGGCTCAACTTGCCCTTATCTCTTCGCCCCTTTCCATGGTGATACTTTAAGGAGATACAATCTTCTTCTTGGAACTCCACGTTCCTGCTTCTCAAATCAATATAACTTTTTCAATTACTCTAAGAAATGAGCATCGAGGCTCTAACCTTTTCAAAACCTCCATGCTCCCTTGAACTACCTCAAGATCAAGATATAATATATCATTCATCTTATTAGATATTCTTCCAATAATAATTGGATAACTCTCTCTCTCTCTCTGATTTACCATCATTCTGAGAGTAATAAACTGTGTTGAATTCCAACTGTGTATTCAGCACCTTGTGCAACCCTTCCAAAACTTGGAAGTAATAATAGAGTCTTCATCTGATAAGATGGACCTTGAATTCCCATTAAGGCATACCACCTCTCTCACACAAAATCTGAATACTGATCAACTGTGTTACTTGTCCTTACTGATAAGAGTGGGCTCACTTTAAATACTGGTCTGTAATGACCCAATTCGAATCACGCTGACCCACTATCCTGGGCAGCCCCACCCCGAAACCCATTGCGATGTTTCTTTTTTTTCCGCTATGGAATACTCAAAGGCTACAATAGCCTTACCGATTTCTGATACTCTGTCTTGATCTGCTAACAGGTTAAGAACTTTGTCATGTAGTCTATTATATCTCTCTCCATCCCAGGTCACCACTAAAAAACTTTCATATCCTGTTACATTTCCATGATGCCTGGATGAAGAGAATAAGAGGATAATATGAGATTCATCCAGAATCTCCCATTTAATCCTAGTGTCCATTGGATCCAACTCCGATCCTTATGCCTCAATAAACTCATACTTGACACTGCATAATCCTTAGCTAATCCAGCTAAGACTTTTTACTCACTTCTTCCCATCTATGGTTCACTTAATTGTTTTCCTTCAATTCTCTCTGATATAGTAATCTCAAATGTAAAGCTGGCAACCTGGGCCACCAGAAACTCTACTCTAGTCCTGGTCAGATCCTTTAAATATCACGATGCATAGGCAATCCCTTTTTCCATGACGTTGAGGTGTTATAACAACCTACCAATTGATTATGATCTGTAAGAAGATTCAAAACTCATCCTCAATGTACATGTAATATCCTGCCAGCCCAAGGAAACTCCTTCCCCCTGAGGCGTTCCTTGACCTTGGAAAATATCCATCTGAGAATATACCACAATACCATCGATCAAAACGATCACAGATCCAATTCAGATAATCCTTGATTACTCTGTTCATCTGATTCATCAAAACAACTTAGCTCTCCTAGTGCCCTTATCTGATATAAAAACAATTTTCTGCATATCCTTCTCCTTGATCTCTAGCTGGTAATAACCAAGTCAAAGATCAACCTTGGAGCATACCATCTTACTCAATAACTGAGCCTTTAGGTCTCACAACTTTGCTGAATCCGTTCAATACAGTGCTCTAAGTCTGATTCCATCACTGGCACAAATCCAATCACCATTCTATCCTTTTTGTGTAAAGGAAACCCTGGCAAATCACCTGGAAATACATCCAGAACTCACAAACTAATCCAATCTGTCATGATCGCACTGGCACAAGTGGTATCCACCACACTAGCTAGGAGTTCTATGCATCCTCCTGCAACATATCTCTAGCTCTAAATACATATGTCATAAGCATACAAAGTCCATGAACATCGCCAACTACTACAAGGCTTCCCCACTCTCAAATCCAAGAGTTAATATCCTTTCCTTGCAATCTATCATTGCCTCACACTTGGCTAACCAATCCATATCCAGGATCATACTGAAGTCAGTCATAACTACCTTTACCAAAACAACTGATGAGTCATTTCCATCATAATCTAACTCATTACTTAAATCACCAATACAATATCGCATTCCCATCACAACATAACCATGTGATCTGCATATCATCTTTATGCTTCTCTATATGCAACAAACAAAGAAACAGCATGGCACCAAAACCAGTCAGCATAATACAAAATCAGAACTAGAAAGCTGACCTGCCATCCCTGAAGAACCAGCCTCAGTCTCAGTCTATGACTGCCTCAGAATGAACACTCGAGCTGGAGTCGAGCTGTCACTCCTTATCTTGGGCAATCCCTCATGAAATGCCCAACCATTCCACATAAGTAACATGCCTTTGCTCGTCAATCTCCCAAATGATGTCGCTTACACTGGGCGCATTTTGGATGAGTCATCCAGCTCTTTTTCTTGCTTGCTCTAATAAATGGAGGCACTACTGCTTGAGCTCCATGCTCTCCAGCACTCTCCTGCCTAATCTGATTTCTTGCGCTCTCAACAGCAAGAGCCTTTCCTACCAGCTGAGCATAGGTGGAGGTTTCATCCACTGGGGGAACTTTAATGCCCTGAGCTATTCCGGGATTCAATCCCTGAATAAACTTTTTCTTTTGAGCTGCATTTATGGGTACCATATCAGAAACAAACTTGGACAACCCATCAAATTTGCTAACATACTCGCTTACTGTTGCATTTCCCTATACCAGGTTCATAAAATCATTCATCTTAGCAGTTTGGGACACATTATAGTAATACCTTTCATTAAACAGCTGCCTAAATTCTTTCCAGTCCATCACAACTGTATCTTGTGTTTGGGATACTACTTCCCACCACGTCCAGGCATTATCCCATAGTACATATGTCGCACAGATCACCCTATCGTGACCCACCAGTCCCATACTATCAAGAATGGAACTGACCATGCCCATCCATTGCTCAACTCTGAATGGATCTAGGCCTCCCTCAAAGACTGGAGGGTAATACTCCTAGAGTCTTTCACAAAGAAATTCCCATCTGCTCTCAACCCTAGGCTGAGCAAAAACTAGTGCCACTCCTTGCACAACAAAAGAAGAGGTGTTCCCCGACAGATTCTGCTGTTGCTTCAAACACCTGATCTCTTCCTCTTGCCTCTGCAATCTCAATTGCAAATCTATAAACATTTGCTAGAATTTCTGAGGGGCAGATGAAGAACTCAGCCCCTGGCTAAAACTCCCAACCTCAGTATAACCACCATCAGGTCTCATTATATGCCATTGGTACATACTGCTGGTTGAATCTACAGTCAATAACTTGACCTATTAAACATGATGAGCATATCAAGAGCTTTCCCCACGGGAAAAATCTTACCACACTACAATCACAACCCACTGTAGTGCTAAAAACATGCCCATAGCATTCATACATCAATCATAATCCCTGCTCTTCCAACATTCACACCATGCCTCCAACTCCAGCATGCAAATATCACATTTAAATATTCACGGAGCAGGTAATCATATAGTCAAGGGATAGGCTCTATCAGAATCTCATGCTCCCTAATACAATGTGCAGTAACGTGTTTACATTCTATTTGAGCAGTTAAATACATAACTATAGAAATAGTTACCATTCCCTGAGTGAAGCTATCTTTGATGATGAGTGTACATGCCCAGCTTATCTTTAGGAACCCTTAACCTTGGCTCACTCTGATACCAAGTTGTAACGCCCTAATCTCTAGAGACTGTTACGATGTGCCTTTTAAATAGTGCTAAACTCACTAATCGAGTCATTTGGCCATAATCGTGTAACTAAGTGTGATTAGCCGTTTAGTGTTAAAAAAATTTGGTTAAGATATAATGTTTCATTGAAACGTTTACTGTATACATTGGGATCCCAAAAATATAATTTAAAGTTTAATTACAACAAAATATTGACAACCAACCAACCTAAGCGGAAAAATAGGGTTTCACCCTAGTTCTTTTCTAAACCCTTAGCCGTGGTGGTCGAGCAGCCGCATATGTACACATCGTCACCTGAGCTCTCCAACTCAAGGATGCCCAACTTTCTTTTGCCTTTACTTTTGGTTTGGGTGAGAAATATGATAAGAACGACCCTTGAGAACGATCGATACCTTAATCCTTTAGCAGTCACCTCAATCTCAGAATCACACCCTCTTCAATGGTAGAGCATAACCCAAAACCCTCAAGGCTTGGTTCCTTAGCTTGGTTCCTCAAAAATAGCTTCAAAATTCGAAGGAAAATGGAAGAGAAATGGTGTACAGGAGATAAGGAAATGGTGCTCTATTTTGTTGCAGCTAAAGGGTTATATCTATCCTTAAGGTCAAAAGACCAAAATGCCCTCATGCCTAATTAAAATCTGTAACAGCCACCAAGGGTAAAACCGTCCTTTCGTGCCTATCTTGTTAATCATAATTAACACCCTCCAATTCCTGTTATTCTCAATATTCTCAAATGCTAATAAATCATATCCCATTATCCTTTAATTCCCGGTAATGAACTAATCCTCAAATCACCCCGAGACTCACCCCGAACCCCGAAATTAAATCCCGTTATGACGAGACTGATAACTTGCATTCAAAGATTGTCTCATGCCGAATGGCTCAAAAAAATCCACATTATAATGTGGTCTTATTCAAAATTCATCAACATGCATGAAAATACAGAATTACACCCTCAACGGGCCAAATTACCAAAACGCCCTTATAATAAAATGTGGACCCATATGCATGCATTTATCATCATATAATAATATAATTCACATAACACATGCATATAATCCTTTAATTGCATAATAAATCAATTATGGCCCGCCCCGCCTCCTAATCAAGGTCCCAAACCTTATTAGGGATTTTGGGGCATTACAATGTCTATCCACATCAACAATTAGGATCTATATCAAACGCATTATCGAAATATTCTTAGTAAATCGTACTAGCAACTATTGATTAAAGATTGCATAATTTAATACGTTGCAAACTATTTTATTCATTCTCTATGATCTTAATCCCCTCATATCATTAAAGAGTGTGTATTTTATATATTTATAATTATTCAATAATAATTCAAACATTCAATTATAAATAAAATGTACTTGTATTTAATTGAAAATAAAATTTCTTATTATATGTTTATAGGGCACTAACCCTAGCAGAAAAGCCCTTGGCTAGGCCGGTCAAATGTTTCTTGTTTGTTTTGACTTTACTATCATGTTATCTACATACACCTCCATTTTTTGACTAATCCCTTCGGTTAACATTTTATTCAGGAGCAAATGATATGTAGCTCCAACATTTTTTTTAGTCCGAATGGCATTACATTATAACAATATAATCTCATATTGTTGGTAGAATTCGTGTGTTCCTTATCAGGATCGTGCATTACATGTCTTGTTGTAGTATTGATGAGTTGTTATATTCGAGATTATTGAAAATGATATTTTGGGAAAGCTTTGTTTAGATTTGTAAAATCATTACATGTTCTCCATTTCCCTTTTAATTTCATAACCAAAGCAAGATTATCTATGTAGGTCAGATAACAAGATTCCGCTATGAACTTATTCGCTAATAACTTTCTGACCTCTTCTTTTAATGCTTCATGATAATCAACATCGAGCAATCTTCTCTTCTTTTGTTTAGCTGGTACATTTGGATCGATATTTAAAGCATTACTAATCATCTCAAGGCTTATTCAAATCACGTCGGTATGTGTCCAAGAAAATATGTCCTGGTTCTCTGTAAAAAAAACTGAATCAATTGTTTCTTTACCCTGCTCCAAGGGTTTTTTCTAATTTTTATGACTCGAGTCATTGAGCAAAACATCTCCTAGCTCTTTAGTAGGTCCCAAATCTGCTTGATCTTCTCATATTCATGCATCAATTGCCTCTAAAACTTTTTCTTCGACCTCCATTTTATTTTGGTTGAAGATTTCTTTAATGACCACTAAAATATGAGGTCAAGTCGGGCTTTTCCTCTTATTGAGATATTGTAGCGATCCCGAGCTGCTAGTTGGTCTTCTTTTACAAAACTAATTCTAGTTCGAGTAGGGAATTTCATTGTTAGATGTCTCACTGATGTCATTGCCCCCAGTCCTACTAATGCTAGTCTTCCCAGGGTAACATTGTAGGCTCAGGCGCACTGTTAATCCAACTTTTTCCAAGGCAGACTTGTAAAGTATGTTTACTAAACTTCCATTATATACAAGAATGTGCACATGATCCGTATATTCTTCAGTAAATTGTATAAGTTGTTCCTCAACCCTTTGTTATTTTGGAGCTCTCAGTTCATGAAAAAATGGAGTATTATCATTGTTTTTTAGTTCCTAAATATACATATTTTGTGTCACCTACTTGTTCATGCCCTATGGGGACCTTTAGAGACTGTTATAACATCATTTCCCTTAACTGGAGTGGGAATTTATGTTGAGCTGGTTGTTGGATTAGAGGTTGTGCTAGAGCTGCCTATTGATTATCCGGTCGAATTACTGGGGGTCTGTTGTTAACTACTCAGTTCCCAATGTAGTTTTGATAGGGCTGTGCAGAAAATCCAAGAAATTGAATAAACTGCCCAAACCGTCGTGGTGCAAACCGACACTAATTCGGTCAGTTTGAAAATCGGTGTGTAAACCAACCAAAAAACCCAAAACCGATCGAGTATACTTTCAGTATAAAATTAGATAATATAATATAATATACATATATAATATTTATAGTATATTAATATTATTTTTTGTTAAATTAAAAAAAACCTTCACGCGGATTCGAAGTATTGAGAAAAGAAAACCCTAATACCTATACCCTTTCTTTTTCCTTTCTTTTCTTCTCTCATTCACTTTCTCTCTCATCTCAACCTCACGGTTGGTTCAGCATCACATACTCATAGTCTCACATCTCTATCTCTCTCAACTTTCAGATCCGCTCAGTCACTCTCCCTCTAAAGTCTCAACCTCGCGATCTAAAGCACTCAGTGGCACCATTACTGTTCTCTACAGCACTCGGAAAGCTTCTTTGTGGCTTTGCCTCTTAGTGAAGGCTTCCAAATTTCTCACTTGCATCCCCCAAGCCATTGTAGTGCTGACTAGGTAAATCCTCCTTCAATTTTTTTTCTCATTTTTTTTCTTTTTTTTCTTCATTATTTTTTACTTTGGCTTATGGCGAATTCTGTTTTGTGAACTGATATATAGTGACTGCTTTTTTTCAACATGACATAATTTCATCATTTTCATTGTTCTTTAATATTAGTAATATGATGTTCATTTCAAGAGATTTTTTAGTTTGGTTTGGTTTTCTGTTTGAAAGAAAGTGCTTGCTGATTTTTCTCTTTGTTGAGAACTTGAAATGGAATGGATTTTGTGTTGAAATTTGAGATAGTGTGTATATTAAATTTAAAATATATATGCCCTCCTCTCAAATTTAAGATGAACTTAATGCAAATGTTTGAGGATATTGTTTATTCTTATATTAGGGGAATGTTTGATATAATTTTAGAATTGCATTTGACATATTAGTAAGATATTATGTTATTGATTTTTTTAGTTTGGTGCACTCTTATGATATGATGTGTAAATATATACTTGCTGAAATATGAATGCTTGATATTGAAATATGTATTTTTTTGGGTTATGTTTATAAATTATGCTATAGCCTTTTAGGGATCTTGATTAATGCTTTTTTATTTTTATTAAATGTCTAGATATCTTTTCTATTGTTAATGTGGTTGTTTTTGTTAATGGTTGATATTTTTTGTTTCATTTGGCTTCTCTGTTTTTAGTAAAAGAAAAATCAATATGGATAACATGAAAAATATAGAGAAGATGATGAAGGACTGGTTGGAGTACACATAAACTAATTTGTCAAGTTTTGATGGAGAAGAACAAGCGAAGGAAAGGAAAAAAGAGAACGTAAGAAAGAAGAGGAATGATCGACAAAAACAAGATAATGAAAAAGACAAAGAATAAGAGACCAAGAAAGAAGAGAATGAAAAAGAAAATGGGAGAGAGATTGAATGACCAGAAAAGAAGCTAAGGTTTGGAAATAAAACATCGAGTGTGTGGGATCATTACACTTTGCAGCCTGATTGTGATCCTAAGAAGCCAAGGGTTGCTTACAATTATTGTGGCACAAATTATGCGGTTGATACAAAGATGGACGGGACTAGCACACTATGGGCACATGTGGAGAGAAAATTTAAAAATGTCCTTTCAATGATTGGGTTAAGCAAAGTAAGAAGTAACAATCAACTATAGATAGATTCACTAAAAAGACAACCTGCGACTAGTGGGATGCCACAAAGGTTTAATCAAAATGTTGTTAGGAAAGGGATAGTTGAATATATCATTATGGATGAGCTACCATTTAGGAACATGGACGGAAAAGGATTTCAAAAGCTCATTAGACATTTCTTTACCACACTTCAATTCCCCTCAAGATTTACTGTTGCGAGAGATATTTATAAAGTGTTTCTAGATCAAAAAAAGAGTTGAAGTCAATTTCGGTGAAGCACAGAGTATCATTGACCACCGATTGTTGGACACCAATCCAAAATATTAGTTATTTGTGTTTGACTGCACATTGGGTTGATGATAATTGGAAAATATAGAAGAGGATTAATAACTTTATCCAAGCTCCTAGCCATAAAGGGGACTTGGTGAGGAAAGAGTTGATAAATTGTCTTAATGAGTGGAGTATCTCTTTCTTTTTTGCAGTGACAGTTGAAAATGTCTCCTCAAATGACGTTGCTCTTAGAAAATTGAAGGGGCGCTTGTTGGACAAAGACAATACAATTCCATTTAATGGCGAAATGTTTCATATGAGGTGTTTATCTCATATTTTGAATTTGATAAAAATTGATGGGTTTAAAGAGTTTAATGATGCAATTTCAAGTATTCAAAATGCGATGAGATATGTGTGGTCATCTCCAGCTAGACTGAAAATATTTAAAGAAAGTTGCAAGGATACAAACATTGAATCAAAATCATTGTTATGCTTGGATGTGGTTACTAGGTGGAACTCCACCTACATGATGTTAGAATCTGCTATAATATTCAAGAAGGCTTTGGAGAATTTGGAAGTAGATATGAACTACATAAAGTACATTGATGAAGAATGAATGGATGGCCCACCAACCAACCTCTATGTTTTGGGGAGCTCTGCAGGGAGCTATGGGGACCCAGCTGAAGTTTAGCACAACTTTTCATCCTCAGACTGATGGACAGTCTGGGAGGACGATTCAGGTATTGGAGGACATGCTTAGGGCATGTGTGATTGACTTCGAGGGTTCATGGAGTAAGTATCTCCCATTGATCGAGTTTTCATATAACAACAGTTATCAGTCCACGATTAGAGTGGCTCCTTATGGGATGTTATATGGGAGAAAGTGCAGATCGCCCATTCACTAGGATGAGATGGGTGAGAGAAGGTATTTGGGGCCGGATATGGTTCAGAAGACTAATGAAGCTATTGAAAAGATTTGAGCCAGAATGCTTGCTTCGCAGAGTAGACAGAAAAGCTACGCTGATCCTAAGCGTAGGAATGTGGAGTTCTAAGTTGGGGACCACGTGTTTCTGCGAGTTTCACCACTGAGAGGGGTGAAGAGGTTTGGAGTGAAGGGAAAGTTTAGCCCTCGGTTTGTTGGACCTTTTGAGATCCTAGAGAGGATTGGGCAGGTGGCTTATAGGCTGGCCTTGCCACCGTCACTATCAGGAGTTCATAGTGTGTTCCATGTCTCTATGTTGCGGAAGTATGTTTCTGATGCGACGCATGTGCTGAAGTATGAGGACTTAGAATTGCAGATAGATTTTTCCTATGAGGAGCGACCAGTTCATGTTTTGGATTGGAAGGACGAAGTCTTACGGAATAAGACAATTCCGTTAGTGAAAGTATTATGGAGGAATAGCAAGGTCGAGGAAGCGACCTGGGAGGTAGAGACGACAATGCGGGATCGGTATCCTGAGCAATTCAAGTAAATTTCGAGGACGAAATTCTCATTAGGAGGGGATAGTTGTAACGACCCAAATTCGCTTATAAGGCTTAGGGCCTTGATTAGTGTGCCGGGAGGGCATAAATGGGATTAAAGAGAATATTATTGACTTAAATGTGTGAATATGTGATTAATGATGATTATATGATAATTAATGATATTATGTGATAATATGAAATAAATATGTGATATATGTGAGAAACACATTATTATATGGGCATGTTCGCAGAGCACGACTCGAGACGATCCTAGGGTCATTTAGCGGGAAAAGTCACAACGGGACTTAAAATATGACTTTGGGCAAGTCAGGGGTACTTTAGGTATCAGGTAGTGATTTAGAATATTGGGTTATGAAAATAAATATATAGAGATATATTTGAGGTTAGGATGTTTAGGAGGGAATATTGGGGGATTTTACCATTTTTCCCTCGGGGACGGTTCCGGCACCCCGAGCTTTGGGGATTAATTTAATGGATAAGACAAGTTTGACTAAACCGACTTTCAGTCTTTTCTCTCAGCTGTATTCTCTCTCTCAAGGAAAACAAAGGGAAGAAGCTAAGTGAAAATCCAAAGGAAAACAGAGGGAAATTTGGGACCTTTGAGCTGGGAAATTAAGCTGGACTTTGAGGCTTAGCTCAAGAAATAATCCAGGACTAAATCAAGACTAAGGTAAGGGTTAATTCATGTGTTTTTCTGAAGTTTAACTTTGTGTATCAACTGGTTATTGAGGTGCTGTCCAAATATTGTTTAAGGTGGAATTGAGCTGGGAAATCATTGGGAATCAACTGAGTTTTGGTTAGAGGAAGAGTTCTATCAAGAAGGTAAGCTTTATTCCATGAATTAATGGTTTGGGTTTGAGTTTTTGACTAGTTAAATTGGGTGTTTAAGTTCTTAAAGTTTCAGGGATTGAAAGTGAGATTTCTATGGGCTTTTAGACTGAATTTCTGTTGAAATGTGTAGCATAAGTTGTTTAATAAGTTGTGGTAATGTTGGGTGTTGAAGTAGGGAGCTTAAGGGTGGTTTTGCCTGAGGTTTTGAGCTTTAAAATGGTGGGTTTTCTGGGCACGAAGGGAAGGGCCGCAGCTCTGTTCTAAAGCGCTGCGGCCCTAGGTTGAAGAAAAGCCAAGGAGGCTTGGCCAAGTGTGGGCGCCGCGGCGCCCAAAGCAAGGGCCGTGGCGCGTGTCCTTGCCCAGGTTGGTCCTTGGCTTTGTTTTGAGGCTAGGGCCGCGGCTAAGCTCTAAGGGCCACAACCCTTGGTTGTGCAATTGAACTTTTGAGGATTTTAGGCATGAGAATATGGTCTAGTATGCTCGAGATTGGTTTCACCACCGTGCTTGGTGGAATTCGGATTCCCGGGAATTAGTTTTGTAACCAGAAACCTATATTTGAGTATTAATGGAACCCTATACTTTGGTTGTGACTAGGTGATAAAGGCTTAGGCTCGGGAATGGATCGTACTTGAGGGGCGTCGCTCATAATCAATAACCGTACAGACTAAAGGTAAGAAAACTGCACCTGGTTGAATATATGTGATGGGACTAAGGGTTCCCTATTGTAAATTCTTGAAAATATGGTATTATTCCATGCAAGCCATTTTGTGAACCAACGACCTAAGGGTGCCAAGGGTTTCACTAGTGCACAGGGCGCGGCTCGGCCAATGGTAGCCAAGGACAGCTTATTATGCACTGAGCTCGGTTTAAGCGGGCTGGAGTCAGTGGGATAAATAGAGGGTGCGGCCTAAGCCGTCGACCCTGAATATTATGTGATATGAGTGATATAAGTGATTGATTGCATCTTGAATCTGAGTAAATGTGCTGAATGCCTACTGTGAATTATTTGATGAGAGATCATGTTTGATGAATTAACTGTTTGATGTCATTGATTGTGTTGTATATGATGTTTTCTTGCTGGGCCTTGGCTCACGGATGCTATGTGGTGCAGGAAAAGGCAAGAGCCCTGATTGGAGAGCTCTGCGAGCAGAATGTACATAGCCAGTTGCTCAGCCACCACGGTTGAGGTTTAGGCAGGGACACGAGACCCAAAGACTGTCTATTTTGCCTTAGTATGGCTAGTGATTACTCATGTACCTTCGAGAGTCTGTAAACTTACTTTTAACTCTGTTTTCTTATGGGATCCCGTGTTCGTAACAGTTTAATTATATAAAATGAGTCTTTTGAGACCAAAACCTTTCTAACCCTAGCTCTTACATGTTTAATGACACGTTTTTTAAAATAATGACTTGATTAGCAAGTCTTGCACCTTTATAAGTACACAGTGTAGCGGTCTTGGCTATCCAGGGCGTTACATCGGTATTCGATTAAGAATGTGACAAGCGGTTAAAAGCGCTTCACCCCATAAGTTGAAGTTCAACTTAGAAAACACCAACATAGAATTTATCATCTCTAGATAAGTCATATTTTTCCTTTCGGCAACACCATTGTGTTGTGGTGTATAAGGTGGAGTGCACTCATGAATTATACCATTTTCTTCACAAAATGTATTGAATTCATTAGAGAAGTATTCTCCTCCTCTATCACTTCTTAGCACCTTAATCTTTTTATTTAGTTGATTTTCAACTTCTAATTTATACAATTTAAAAGCATCAAAAGTTTCATATTTATGCTTTAAAAGGAACACATAGGTATATGTACTAAAATCATCTATAAAAGTAAGAAAATACCTTTCACCACCTCTAGTTAAAACACCATTTAATTCACAAAGATCACTATGGATTAAATCTAGTAAATTAGATGATCTTTCTACACTATGGTTTCTTAATCATTTTCGCCTTAACACATGTTTCACATTTACCATATCTTTTAATATTGCATGCAATCATACCACATTTTACTAATATTCTCATGGTAGAAAAACCTATATGCGATAGTCTAAGATGCCACAAAAATAAAGAATCATACTCAATAATATAGGTGCAATTAGCATTTTTATTGATAACATTGAAAGTTACATCATTGGTGCACAATTTAACCATACCCTCACAAGAGTACCCCTTTCCCAAAAATACATTTGATTTGGTAAGTATAAGTTTACCGGACTCAAAAATGGCTTTAATGCCGAGCTTGCCAAGTAAATCACCACTTACCAAGTTTCTACTCATTTCAGGAACATAAAGTACATTCACTAATGTAACTTTCTTGCCGGAGGTGAAGTAGACTTCAATAGTACCTTTGCCAAGTACCTTGGATTTGCCCTCATTGCCCATTTGTATCTCATGGTTGCCCTTTGTCTCTTCAAAGGTCTTAAACAATGATTTGTCATAGGTGACATGGACGGTGGCACATGTGTCATACCACCACCCTTTCACCTTGCCTTGGACCGCATTCACCTCACTAAGGGTAGCAACTATGTTTTCCTCTTGAGTCGCGTTCACCTTAGGTCCTTGTCGGTCTTTTCTATGCCTACACTCTCTAGCATAGTGACCCTTTTCCCCACACACAAAGCAAGGGCCTTTCTCACCCTTAAACTTGTTTGGGTTGGTTTTTGGACCCAAAGGTTTCTCATTTCCCTTTTTCTCTTTGTTTTTGGGATGTTTTGGTTGTGACACTGCATTTGCTTTGGAAGTCTCTCCATTAGACCCCTCCACAAGTTTATCTCTACATATCGATTCCTCTTCGATTCGAATATGTTTTTGGATTTCCTCCAAAGAATAATCCTCATTTTTATGAAGGATTCTTTTCCTATAGCTCTTCCAAGTTGGTGGTAATTTAGCCACTATAGCACCAACTTGAAAGGCCTCGGGAAGCTCAATCTTTAACACTTTCATTTTGTTAACAATTATTTGCAATTCATGTATTTGAGGAAGAATAGGTTTATCACCAAAAAATTTGAAATCGAAGTATTGAGATATCAAAAAGTTTTTGTTACCTTCCTCTTCTGCTTTAAATTTTTTCTCAAGTGCATCCCATATCTCCTTGCCCGATTTTGTCTCGGTGTAGAGGTCATAGAGCCTATCGGATAGGGCGTTGAGGATATGACCCCTACAAAGGAGATTGTCCTCCTCCCTCTTCCTTCTTTTCTCCACCTCCTCGGGAGTGTCTTTGTCGGATGGCTCGGCTAGAGGTGCCAAGGATGACTCAAGGATGTAGGCTATCTTGAGTGTTGTCAAAAGGAATTTCACCTTGTCTTGCCACCTAGTGAAATTGGATCCATCAAACCTATCCAACTTCACTAGGTCTTGGTTCATGATCTTGATGGTCTCACCTTCCATTGAAACAAACAAGGGATAAGCTTTTGAATGTTATGAAAATATGTATTTTGCCTCAATGGAAATAATAATAAATTATAACTCTATGCAATATATTACAAATTAATAATGATTGATTAAAAGGAGTTACAACTCTATAACTGAAAATTACAAATAAACAAAGAAAATGAAGAAGATGATGAAGAAGAAGAGAATAGTAAAATACAACTCTAAGCAAAATGTTACAAATAAAGTAAAGTGTTTGACACAAAAGAAAAGAAAAGATTACAACTCTTGAACAAGAAATACAAGTAAATAGAGAAGAACAATATAAAGATGAAAAGCAATAGAATGAAAGAAAGGAACAAGAAACAAAAGATAAACAACTCTCACTCACACTACCAAAGTGAAGAGTGTTGGGGATCACCAACTTGAACAAGGTTTGAAACCTTTGTCCAAAAACTTATTTCCCCCTAACTCAAGCACTAAGGGATCTCTCACAGATTATAGGAAATGCTTTCTGGAGTTATCAAGCCTCAAGGTGTTTCTAGCCAAGTGCTCTAATGGATAGAAATGTTGTGTCTTACAAGTGAGCATTAGGCTCCTATTTATAGAGTTTTGAGACACCCTTTGAATTTCAAATTCCACCAACCTCCATGGCTTTTACCAATGATTAATTGGATAAAAACCGAATTTGTATGAAGCTGTCTGCCACTAGGGCCGCGGCGCTTGTTTCAAGTGCAACCAATTTTTTTATTTTTTCCAAAACGTTCCAATTTATTCCCACTTGATGTTGTAACTTCCATACACAATATGGGAGTTAAAATCACATCTCTATCAGCCATTTCTCATATGGCTTTAAAAGAAATTCATCTCAATAGTGTAACAACAAATCTACACAATAATGAGTGATATTTAGGAGGTACAAATTTGTGATGAATCTGTAGCACCAAATATGTTACATGTTTGGGTATTTCACATATATCCAAATAATGTCACTCTCTATTATATGTTACAATATGTGACGCTCCATGTCACATTTATTTAATCTAAAACATTATATTATAAAATAATATAACAATAGGTACAAAAATATAGGCCTAAAAAGCCAAATGTATCTGATCTGTACATGACCAATATTATGGCCAGCATGACCCTGTCATGACTCAAAAACCAGATATGATCAACAGGTCTATATGATTCGTGAAAAAGGTGATTTGTACATGACTCTAAAATTGTCAACATAACACTTTCATGACTCAAAAAACAGCCATCAACCACAACATCCAAAAACCAACTTTGCATAATACAAGATTCGACCACTAGTTCAAAATAAAATCAAAAGATGAAACTCCTTCCAGTCAGACAGTATCGGGTTGAGCATTCTTTGCGCCACTAGTTCCTCATTTAGCATGTTGTTTCAGCCTTCTTTCCTTCCTTAAAAGTGTGGCTTCAGTTGGTTTTTGCAGTGGTTGACGACCTCTCTTTTTGACCGCACGATTCTAAAATAGGTTAAACAAACAAATATTTAGCTCCAAATTCACAAAACAATGATAAAGCAACTGATCCTAATTCATTCTTGAATCAATGATAAAAATTATCTAGGAAGAGAAGAAAGCATAAAGTTTATACCTCAACCACCTTAGCAGATTTGCATGTCTCTCTCCTGTGCCCTGTTTTCAGACAATTGCTGCATGTTTTAACTTGTCCAGTTCTTCAAGCTTTCTTTAAAGAAGGTGGAGGTTTATCTGTCTCCCTTCTCCTAGCTTTCTTAGGTCTTCCAGGCAGCTTCATCTCAGGTGGTGGATCAATTGCTGCACACTCTGTTCATAAACTTTTTGCAACGATTCTTTTTTATAGAATCCGTGGACATAATCAAAGGCATTACCTCCCATAAACCAGACAGTAGCTAGTGCATGTCCACAAGGAAGCCCAGATAGTTGAAACATCCTACATGTAAAAGTTCTTAATTCCAAATCGACAACCAAGGCACTACCATTACTACATTGAACCTGAAACTGAAACTTGTCAAACCTAGTAACCAGACAATGCTTGGCAACCTCTTTTTGCTTCTCAATTATCTTCAAAATTCTCTTCCCCACAGGTTGAGTCATCTTCTCCAACTTAGCTTTTTTGTTATAAACCGAGACATCAACCAAAATCTAACTTTCTCTATTAAAGTTATAATTGGCTTGTCGCAGGCATCAAGTATGCCTGCATTGAACCTCTCACACAAATTATTCACCAAAATGTCACATTTTGGGTACTTTGAAATATGTGACTTACTCCATTCTGTGGGGTTCTTCTCTGCCAGCCAATTGTAAGCACCATCTGAGACATCCTTGACTTCTTGCATTTCTCGAGCAAACTCAGCTTGTGTTGTAGTATTAGCTGCTGCCCACAAAAGTTGCTTAAGTAAAAGCCCAGGATATTCCTTTTTAAAGTTGGCATGAATATGTCTAACACAATACCTCACCTCACACCCACTAAAGATGGCTCCGACTGCATTTTCTAATCCTTTTTGACAATCACTCATCATTGTCACCTTGGTAGGATTCAAATTCCCGAGATCATCCTTCAATAGCTCCAAGAACCATGTCCAAACCTCAGTGTTTTCCTTTTCAACTACACAGTAGGAAATGGGAAACATGGAGTTATTACCGTCAATGCCTACTACAGCCAATAAAATGCCCCTACAATATCCTTTTAAAAAGAAGCTATCAAGACCAATTAGAGGTCTACAACCCCCCAACCAGCCATCTCTACATGGCTTAAGACAAATATAAATACGCTGAAAACTCCTTCTCCCATTAACCAAATCAGTTTTCAATTTCACAGTAGAGCAAGGATTGGTAGCCAACAACCTTTTACAGTAATCATCAAGAATGGCGTATTGTTCCTTGACAGACCTTCCAACATCTTCCTTGCTTTTGTCTTGGCTCTGTAAAATGTCCAGCTAGACACACGTGAGTACTTGGTCTTTGCAGTTATCTCCCTAAATGTAGTGTATTCCATACTCTGATTTAGCCTAAATTGCTCCAAAAAGTACTTTGCAAGCCAAGTTGAGGTCAGCTTTTTATTGTCCAAAACTATGCCACAACTATGCTTGTCAATAAGTGTTTTGACCCTCATTGTCTTGCCATCTGTCTTGTTAACTATTGAAGCAAACAACATCCATTCACAGTTTGCACCCTTGCACTTAACTCTAACTCTATTTGAATCATTGGCAATAAATACATATTCTTGATCACCTTCAATAAAGTACTCCCTTATTGCATTCCTTAAAATTGTAACAGTGGCAAATTCCATGCCAAGAACAAATTGGAAGTTTTGCATTTTGGTTTTCGGGTTGAATTCTTTGGAATTTTTACCAGCATCAAACTCATCATCTGACTTCAATTCATGTAACTCCTCCTCAGAACATATACCATCTCAGTCTCCATCATCAACATTTTGAGTACAAAAATCTGAAATTGATCGCCACCACCTCCTAGAGTTAGACTGTGTACCCATCTCTATCTCAGCTTCAACATCTTGCTCAAATTCCTCCTCCAATATGAAATCTTCATCATTCTCTCTTCTACCACAACCAATTTTCTTTCCTTTCCCTTTTCTATCACGCTGAACTTTGTCTTGGCTCACCTCATCTGTACTTTCCCTCACATCAACTTACTTTCCTTTCCCATTTCTGTCACCCTGAACCGGTTCTTGGTTCTCCTTAACTGTGTCTTCCCTCACATCACCAATATCGTACTCTGAATTTGAAAGCACAACCACCTCTGGTATTTCGTTCTCCATGTCACTTTCATAATCCATGTAGTCAAACTCTTCTTCATATTCCTCTTCATCAGGTTCATCAAACTCAACATGCTGAAATTCCTTTG